>NC_084737.1:45823638-46118638 GCF_033978785.1 Entelurus aequoreus
TCCACCAAGGCTGACCAGTCTGAATTTGGATGCAACTTAAAAGGTTTTAATTATGTTTTTTTTCTACATTTAAATCACATGTTTGTGGTTTAGATAACATGTTATGGTGGTGCTTTGGTCAAAAATACTTCATATATTTTGTTTTACAGACCATCTTCAAGCCGCTTTCTGTCTCTTCAGGTCATACATGCCAACCTTGAGACCTCCAAATTCGGGAGATTTGGGGGGTGGGGGTGAGGTGGGTGGGGCCGGGGGGCGTGGTTAAGGGGGAGGAGTATATATATAGCTAGAATTCACTGAAATAAATAAAATAAATACTTGAATTTCAGTGTTCATTTATTTACACATATACACACATAACACTCCTCTCTACTCGTTGTTGTATTTGAAAATGCAATGCTTTGCAGCCAGTAGCACAGCCTTTGAAGGAGCATAATTATGGGCAGTGTAATATTCTGGGTTGGAGTCAATAACCAGGCGACTTCATACATCAGAACCGACTCCCACACTTGCCGTCAGGGTGCGCAATACAACGTAAACCGTTGGCCAACCAAAAAGTAACCACAGAACACTATACGTTTTTTTATTGATTGATTGAAACTTTTATTAGTAGATTGCACAGTTCAGTACATATTCCGTACAATTGACCACTAAATGGTAACACCCGAATAAGTTTTTCAACTTGTTTAAGTCGGGGTCCACGTAAATCAATTCATGGTATAGTGTTCTGTGGTTACTTTTTGGTTGGCCAGGTGGACGTGACGACAGGCTGTCCTCACTCAGGTCCGCACGGACCTGGAGGGGTCGTGCCTTAAGTCCGGCTGGAAATCGGGAGAATTTCGGGAGAATGGTTGTCCCGGGAGATTTTCGGGAGAGGCACTGAAATTCGAGAGTCTCCCGCAAAATTCGGGAGGGTTGGCAAGTATGCTTCAGGATGCGTCGTTTTGTGGGCGGTCTTAAATTACTTACAAAAGTCCTCCTCCAGGTTAAGCCCCCTCCGACAGCGTCTCTACCCCTTTTAGCCGAGTCTACTAAAATATATATTTTAGAACTATACTTTCTAAAAGAAATGGCAACAGCGGAGGATTTTAGCATGCATGTGCATGTATGAGCCAGTCTGTCCCACAAGAGGATTGGGAAAAATAAGCAACTTATTCACTACAACTTTGGACGACAACTGGATAAAAAGTGCGGACTTGCACAAAGCTTTTTGGGAAAACTTCTACCATATATGGCGGCATTCGCTGATGTAACTAAGGCAAAATATGTTGCTTAAGCATGAAATTCCAAATGGTTCGTTTGTTTTATAAATATCTCCGCCATGCCTCCATGGTTTGATTTCAAATTTTCAGTACTTACTGTATGAGGATCCCAAATATACAAAAACATAAGGTAAACAAAAAGTTGTGTTTGCTTAATAGAACTCCTTCAACTTTTACTAGGTTGTGTAAAAGAAACCTCAGTGCTAACCACTCATTTACAATTCAGGAACTTTTCTTAAATTATTTCTAGGCCTTTTGGGCCTATAAGGCTGTTTGATTCAAAACATATGGAAATCTTTTCACAAAGTGTGAAAAAAATGTGTAGGGGTGGGGGGTCCTAATAAATTTCTGCTTAAACGCTACCTGTGGAAGAAAATGGTTAGGTAGCTTTTCATATACCTACTCACTAACAATCACAATCAGTTGTAACATACAACCTTCTTAAAGAATATGCAGTAAAACCTAAAAGCGACCACTCAGGTGAAACAGCAAAATTGCCACAACAGGCGGGTAGCAGATACTTGAAGGCATCTTGACTTTTTTAGCCAGTATATTTACATGGTTTTTGTCTAGTGTATGTGATTGGGTAATAGAAATAGCAATGTTGTTGTGAAGAGTTAGGACAGTAAGATCTTGTTTAGGGGGACTTGCAGGGACACCTCATCCACACTGATCACAGAGCGAGGAAAATAACTACACACACGCACACACATATATATATATATATATATATATATATATATATATATATATATATATATATATATATATATATATATATATATATATATATATATATACATACAAACGTTTGTATATATATACATTTACTTGTCCAGGGTGTACCCCGCCTTCCGCCCGATTGTAGCTGAGATAGGCTCCAGCGCCCCCCGCGACCCCGAAGTGAATAAGCGGTAGAAAATGGATGGATGGATGTCTAAAAGTTCAATATCTGTATCGAATATGTGCTAACCTAATAAATACATGTTGGTTGAGTTAAGCTACAACTTAGTGTAAATGATCCCACATATCAGATGACACATAACAATAAATACAACAACAATTCTACACAAATAACAGTAATGTATGTTTTGGCGCAGAAAAAATTCTGCAACAAAATAACTGATTAGCGACCATTCAGGGGCCATTATCACCCACTGTGTTGGTACTAGTTAACCTGACTCTCGCCAGATCCTTGTAGTTCGCTGAGCTCCACACAAGGATCTGGGATCGAGGGCAATGCAAACTCCTTCAAGATAGCAAAAAATAATGAACCAATCAGGATCGCCGTGCGGGATTTCATAGAAGTGACGTAGCGCCGAAGCGACTGTTTGATTCGAACAACAATGGCGGCACGCAGCTAGGATTCTGTAGCCTACTTCAATAGCTAGCTACATGGGACTAACGTTAACAAGTCGACAAACTGTCCATTATAAACGAGAGAACTGAGAACCGATCATATTGTGCTTGCATTGCACCGGTTTGCATCATTAGCTACTGCATGTCTTACGATTCACGATTTTGACTTACCTCACTAACACTTGTCAAGCAGATTGTCATAGAAATACACAAGAAATAAGAAATATCTGTATCGAATATGTGCTACAATATACACCCCCGCTACCACCAAACCCCGCCCACCTCAACCCCCCCCCCCCCCCCCCCAATCTCCCGAACTCGGAGGTCTTAAGGTTGGCAAGTATGCTGCAGACCCCTCACGCCCTGGTCACAAAATGTTCAAACCCCTCCCCTCTGGCAGGCGTTACAAATTACTGTCCACCAAAAACAACCTGTCATAAGAACAGTTTCTTCCCCAGCCTATCAATCTGTTGAACACTGTGAAATAACTCCGGAACTAATCTGTCACTGTGAATGTACTAACTCATGTTTACTTAATCATCTTTTTGCTCTTTGCTATATTCACCACTGCACTATTATCATATTAGCCTTGCACCTATAAGTTATTTAAGTACTTGTTTATATTTTTTATTAATAGTTAATATTTTTTGTGTACATTGAAGAAGTGACATGTTTGCTGGTAAAACAGGTCTGACTGTATTTACACAGTTTACTAAGCATGTCAACTTACAAACCCAGTTTCCATATGAGTTGGGAAATTGTGTTAAATAAAAATATAAACGGAATACAATGATTTGCAAATCATTTTCAACCCAGTTTCAGTTGAATATGCTACAAAGACAACATATTTAATGTTCAAACTGATAAACTTTTTTTTTTGTGTGCAAATAATCATTAACTTTAGAATTTGATGCCACCAACATGTGACAAAGAAGTTGGGAAAGGTGGCAATAAATACTGATAAAGTTGAGGAATGCTCATCAAACACTTATTTGGAACATCCCACCGGTGAACAGGCAAATTGGGAACAGGTGGGTGCCATGATTGGGTATAAAAGTAGATTCCATGAAATGCTCAGTCATTCACAAACAAGGATGGGGCGAGGGTCACCACTTTGTCAACAAATGCGCGAGCAAATTGTTGAACAGTTTAAGAAAAACCTTTCTCAACCAGCTATTGCAAGGAATTTAGGGATTTCATCATCTACGGTCCGTAATATCATCAAAGGGTTCAGGGAATCTGGAGAAATCACTGCACGTAAGCAGCTAAGCCCGTGACCTTGGATCCCTCAGGCTGTACTGCATCAACAAGCGACATCAGTGTGTAAATGATATCACCACATGTGCTCAGGAACACTTCAGAAACCCACTGTCAGTAACTACAGGTCGCTACATCTGTAAGTGCAAGTTAAAACTCTCCTATGCAAGGCGAAAACCGTTTATCAACAACACCCAAAAACGCTGTCGGCTTGGCTGGGCCTGAGCTCATCTAAGATGGACTGATACAAAGGGGAAAAGTGTTCTGTGGTCTGACGAGTCCACATTTCAAATTGTTTTTGGAAACTGTGGACGTCGTGTCCTCCGGACCAAAGAGGAAAAGAAACATCCGGATTGTTATAGGCGCAAAGTTGAAAAGCCAGCATCTGTGATGAATGGGGGTGTATTAGTGCCCAAGACATGGGTAACTTACACATCTGTGAAGACGCCATTAATGCTGAAAGGTACATACATGTTTTGGAGCAACATATGTTGCCATCCAAGCAACGTTACCATGGACGCCGCTGCTTATTTCTGCAAGACAATGCCAAGCCACGTGTTACATCAACGTGGCTTCATAGTAAAAGAGTGCGGGTACTAGACTGGCCTGCCTGTAGTCCAGACCTGTCTCCCAATGAAAATGTGTGGCGCATTATGAAGCCTAAAATACCACAACGGAGACCCCCGGACTGTTGAACAACTTAAGCTGTACATCAAGCAAGAATGGGAAATAATTCCCCCTGAGAAGCTTAAAAAATGTGTCTCCTCAGTTCCCAAACATTTACTGAGTGTTGTTAAAAGGAAAGGCCATTTAACACAGTGGTGAACATGCCCCTTCCCAACTACTTTGGCACGTGTTGCAGCCATGAAATTCTAAGTTAATTATTATTTGCAAAAAAAAAAAAAAAGTTTATGAGTTTGAACATCAAATATCTTGTCTTTGTAGTGCATTCAATTGAATATGGATTGAAAAGGATTTGAAAATCATTGTATTCCGTTTATATTTACATCTAACACAATTTCCCAACTCATATGGAAACGGGGTTTGTAAATCATACATTTTTCCAACTTTTTAAATTCTCTGGTCACCAGTCTTGGCGGACAAAAAGTTATGCATAAGAGAGGAAGGAAAGCATGCACAGGAAAAGAGGAAAGAGGGCCTGGAGCCAAGCAAACTGCAAAAAAATGGTAGCCATAAGGAGGTTTACAGGTAGGAACCATGTGGCTACAAGCAGAGGTAGGACGCCATGGTCAGAGTCCATATCCTGTGTCTTAATAATGGAGCTGCGGCCTAAGGGGGAAAAGGCAGCTTTAATGGGGAGGCAGTCTGCCACTGGTAAACACATGCTGGAGCTCAGAAAAAAACACTGCTGGCAAGGATTTAGGTCATTTGCGATACGCATGAAGGCTGCATAGCTTTGGAGTCATTTTGGGCTATGCGTCTACAATGAGGAACGTGTCCCCCATGAGACATTTGTTCTACTTGATGTTTAGTTTACTTCAACAGTCTGTTAGCTTAGTCATGTAAATCAAAGCTCACTTTTATTTATTGCTGGAAAAGTGTAATAACTTCAGTTTTACATGTATCTCATCACAAACAGCCTTTTAAATTTAATAGAAGGGGGAAAAAAATACTGCTTTTGACACAGAGGTGTCCGTTGACTCATGCTGCAGATGTGTAGCTGAATCCAATGTAAAGCCATCAAGGAAATAATGATATTACATTTCACGGCAACATTCATACACTGTGAATGAGCCTTGAAACCCGTTACATGAGGTAAGACGTTGGCTGGGTTCAGGGGTAGCAAGGTTAAACGGAAAAGCAGTGGCAGTGTCATTACACTGAAAGAAAAGAACATTTGTCATAGTTTTTGGTCACTCTGTAGTGAGGATCAAGCGTTAGCATGATCACTTCTGCAGATTTGTCGTGAGGCTCACATTAGCAGAAGAGTGTGTGACGGCGGATGAGCCACAGGTCAAGGCTAGAGTGCAGAAAAGACGGACAATGTGGTGCGCATCAGCTTGGTATGCAATTATTATTTGCATTTCCACTATTGACAAATGGAAAGGGAACCAAAAAAGTGATCCACACTTAAAGGCCTACTGAAATGATTTTTTTTTATTCAAACGGGGATAGCAGATCCATTCTATGTGTCATACTTGATCATTTCGCGATATTGCCATATTTTTGCTGAAAGGATTTAGTAGAGAACAACGACGATAAAGGTCGCAACTTTTGGTCGCTGATAAAAAAAAAGCCTTGCCTATACCGGAAGTAGCGTGACGTCACCGGAGGAAGGACTCCTCACATTTTACCATTGTTTACAATGCAGCGAGAGAGATTCGGACAGAGAAAGCGACGATTACCCCATTAATTTGAGCGAGGATGAAAGATTCGTGGATGAGGAAAGTGAGAGTGAAGGACTACAGTGCAGTGCAGGACGTATCTTTTTTCGCTCTGACCGTAACTTAGGTACAAGGGTTCATTGGATTCCACACTTTCTCCTTTTTTATTGTGGATCACGCATTTGTATTTTAAACCACCTCGGATACTATATCCTCTTGAAAATGAGAGTCGAGAACGCAAAATGGACATTCACAGTGACTTTTATCTCCACAACAATACATCGGCGAAGCTCTTTAGCTACTGAGGTAACGTGATGGCATCGGGCTCAAATGCAGATAGAAACAAAATAAATAAATCCCTGACTGGAAGGATAGACAGAAGATCAACAATACTATTAAACCATGGACATGTAACTACATGGTTAATAATTCACAGCTTGGCGAAGCTTAACAATGCTGTTGCTAACGACGCCATTGAAGCTAACTTAGCAACGGGACCTCACAGAGCTATGATAAAAACATTAACTATCCACATACGCCAGCCAGCCCTCATCTGCTCATCAACACCCGTGCTCACCTGCGTTCCAGCGATCGACGGAAGGACGAAAGACTGCACCCGATCATCCGTGCATCGGCTAGCGCATCTGCTATCCAAGTCAAAGTCCTCCTGGTTGTGTTGCTACAGCCAGCCGTTAATACACCGATCCCACCTACAACTTTCTTCTTTGCAGTCTTCATTGTTCATTAAACAAATTTCAAAAGATTCACCAACACAGATGTCCCCAATACTGTGGAATTTTGAGATGAAAACAGAGCTTTTTTGTATTGGATTCAATGGTGTATTAATACTTCCGTTTCAACGATTGACGTCACGCGCATACGTCATCATATATAGACGTTTTCAACCGGAAGTTTAGCGGGAAATTTAAAATTGCACTTTATAAGTTAACCCGGCCGTATTGGCATGTGTTGCAATCTTAAGATTTCATCATTGATGTATAAACTATCAGACTGCGTGGTCGGTAGTAGTGGGTTTCAGTAGGCCTTTAAGCACTCTCTATCAGTGTTCTTTTTGGATAACTGAGATACCTAAGAGACAGATGTAGACATGCTTTAACTTAGTAAGAATGTCACAATTTAAAAGCATTTTTGTTGATTACAATAGCTCTCTGACATTAACGGGAGTTACGGTCTATGGCCTTTCGAAATAATAGAAAATCCACAAGTTGTTGATAGGCCATAAAAATGTGTGTTTTTGACCGACGACTCGCTCTTACCCCTCCAATCCCCCCTGCTAGATATGTTTTCCTACAATAATTGCAATAAGTGTTCATCATCAGAACCCTATCTCTTCAATTGCCTGTTCACTAGTGACAAAAACTCGCAGAAGGCTGTTTTCCGCCACAGCAACTTTTTCAGGAACGTTCCCGTTTACCCAGGTAAATAAGGTTCACATGTGTTTCCCCAAAATACTATCCGGGTAGACTTAGTTTCTCAGGAACTATTTTTAGTTCCCAGTAGCGAGGTGGAACTTTCAAATAGTTGCAGGAACTTTAAGAGGGCGGGCTGAGCTGTCGACCCTTGATTGGTTGAACACAGTTGGGGCAATTCCGGTAAAATGGAGTAAGCCGTGCCCGCCCCGGGCTGGAAGCTGTTTATTTTATTTTATAAATGTTTTATATCGAAGCAGGTAAAAATAAGATGATCAGTAATCAAAACAAAAGCACATTGACTAAGACTATAAAACAAGTAACTGAAATGTTAATAAAAGTATAAAAACGAGACAAATAAGTGGACAGAAACAAAATCCAATCATATTTAATTTCTTATTTTCGATGGGTGAGACATATTAAAAATATATCCAATCACAACTCTTTAATGGCGTACATTGATAGAGGGGTGGGGGTTAGGTATAAACGAGAGCCAATCAAATGCTTTCCCATTGTGGGATAAGGAAATCACCGCCAGAACCAATGTGTGGCTTTAACATGTGGTATTTGTACACCAGGGTGATAGCGGACAGGACACATTTAATATTTTACTGCTATGATGCCATCATCAGGCGAGTCATCGATTCTGACATCGACACAACTGTAAGACAAAATCACTATTTTGCTGCAATCAGTGTTCCGGCAAAAACTGATTCTGTCAAAAATGGATTCCCCGCGCCGCGAAAGTGCGTACCGCTTTTGGGCTTCTTCTGTCCACAACTGGTTACTAACTACATTGCAGGACACACACTTATAGTTGTGGTTATCATTAGGATATATGTTTTAAATTGTTTAAGCCTTCATTGTGTACGAAAAATGACAAGAGTTGGCCATTTCTATGGTAATAATGGGTTTGTCGAGGACTGTTATTCATCTGATGTTAATGTGCTAAAAACTCTTTCTTGTTTAGAAGCTAAATACAATAATATTACATCTTTGTTCATGCACATAATACAAACCCTATTTCCACATAAGTTGGGAAATGGCATTAGATGTAAATATAAACGGAATACAATGATTTGCAAATCATTTTCAACCCATATTCAGTTGAATGTGCTACAAAGACAACATATTTTATGTTCAAACTGATAAACATTTTTTTTTTTGTTGCAAATAATCATTAACTTCAGAATTTGATGACAGCAACACGTGACAAAGAAGTTGGGAAAGGTGGCAATAAATACTGATAAAGTTGAGGAATGCTCATCAAACACTTATTTGGAACATCCCACAGGTGAACAGGCAAATTGGGAACAGGTGGGTGCCATGATTGGGTATAAAAGTAGATTCCATGAAATGCTCAGTCATTCACAAACAAGGATGGGGCGAGGGTCACCACTTTGTCAACAAATGCGTGAGCAAATTGTTGAACAGTTTAAGAAAAACCTTTCTCAACCAGCTATTGCAAGGAATTTAGGGATTTCCCCATCTACGGTCCGTAATATCATCAAAGGGTTCAGAGAATCTGGAGAAATCACTGCACGTAAGCAGCTAAGCCCGTGACCTTGGATCCCTCAGGCTGTACTGCATCAACAAGCGACATCAGTGTGTAAAGGATATCACCACATGGGCTCAGGAACACTTCAGAAACCCACTGTCAGTAACTACAGTTGGTCACTACATCTGTAAGTGCAAGTTAAAACTCTCCTATGCAAGGCGAAAACCGTTTATCAAAAACACCCAGAAACGCCGTCGGCTTCGCTGGGCCTGAGCTCATCTAAGATGGACTGATACAAAGTGGAAACGTGTTCTGTGGTCTGACGAGTCCACATTTCAAATTGTTTTTAGAAACTGTGGACGTTGTGTCCTCCGGACCAAAGAGGAAAAGAACCATCCGGATTGTTATAGGCGCAAAGTTGAAAAGCCAGCATCTGTGATGGTATGGGGGTCTATTAGTGCCCAAGACATGGGTAACTTACACATCAGTGAAGGCGCCATTAATACTGAAAGGTACATACAGGTTTTGGAGCAACATATGTTGCCATCCAAGCAACGTTTTCATGGACGCCCCTGCTTATTTCAGCAAGACAATGCCAAGCCACGTGCTACATCAACGTGGGTTTATAGTAAAAGAGTGCGGGTACTAAACTGGCCTGCCTGTAGTCCAGACCTGTCTCCCATTGAAAATGTGTGGCGCATTATGAAGCCTAAAATACCACAACGGAGACCCCCGGACTGTTGAACAAATTAAGCTGTACATCAAGCAAGAATGGGAAAGAATTCCACCTGAGAAGCTTAAAAAATGTGTCTCCTCAGTTCCCAAACGTTTACTGAGTGTTGTTAAAAGGAAAGGCCATGAAACACAGTGGTGAACATGCCCTTTCCCAACTACTTTGGCACGTGTTGCAGCCATGAAATTCTAAGTTAATTATTATTTGCAAAAAAATAAATAAAGTTTATGAGTTTGAACATCAAATATCTTGTCTTTGTAGTGCATTCAATTGAATATGGGTTGAAAAGGATTTGCAAATCATTGTATTCCGTTTGGATTGGCAGACCAGGGTGGTGGTTCCTCTCTTTAAGAAGGAGAACCGGAGGGTGTGTTCCAACTATTGTGTGATCACACTTCTCAGCCTTCCCAGTAGGGTCTATTCAGGTGTACTAGAGAGGAGGTTACGCCAGATAGTCGAACCTCGGATTCAGGAGGAACAGTGTGGTTTTCGTCCTGGTCGTGGAACTGTGGACCAGCTCTATACTCTTGGCAGGGTCCTTGAGGGTGCATGGGAGTTTGCCCAACCAGTCTACATGTGCTTTGTGGACTTGGAGAAGGCATTCGACCGTGTACCCCGGAAAGTCCTGTGGGGAGTGCTCAGAGAGTATGGGGTAACAGACTGTCTGATTGTGGCGGTCTGCTCCCTGTATGATCAGTGTCAGAGCTTGGTCCTCATTGCCGGCAGTAACTCGGACACGTTTCCAGTGAGGGTTGGACTCCGCCGAGGCTGCCGTTTGTCACCGATTCTGTTCATAACTTTTTTGGACAGAATTTCTAGGTGCAGTCAGGGCGTTGAGGGGATCTGGTTAGATGGCTGGAGGATTAGGTCTTTTTTTGCAGATAACGTGGTCCTGATGGCTTTATCTGGCCAAGATCTTCAGCTCTGACTGGATTGGTTCGCAGCCGAGTGTGAAGCGACTTGGATGGGAATCAGCACCTCCATGTCCGAGTCCATGGTTTTCGCCCGGAAAAGGGTGGAGTTCCATCTCCAGGTTAGGGATTAATTGATTGATTGATTGAGACTTTTATTAGTAGGTTGCACAGTGAAGTACATATTCCGTACAATTGACCACTAAATGGTAACACCCAAATAAGTTTTTCAACTTGTTTAAGTCGGGGTCCACTTAAATTGATTCATGATGCAGGTATATACTATCAGATATATACTATCATCATAATACAGTCATCACACAAGATGACACAAGGGAGGAGATCTTGCCCCAAGTGGAGGAGTTCAAGTACCTCGGAGTCTTGTTCACGAGTGAGGGAAGAGTGGATCGTGAGATCGACAGGCGGATCGGTGCTGCGTCTTCAGTAATGCGGACGCTGTATCGATCCGTTGTGGTGAAGAAGGAGCTGAGCCGGAAGGCAAAGCTCTCAATTTACCGGTTGATCTACGTTCCCATCCTCACCTATGGTCATGAGCTTTGGGTTATGACCAAAAGGACAAGATCACGGGTACAAGCGGCCAAAATGAGTTTCCTCCGCCAGATGGCGGGGCTCTCCCTTAGAGATAGGGTGAGAAGCTCTGTCATCCGGGGGGAGCTCAAAGTAAAGCCGCTGCTCCTCCACATTGAGAGGAGCCAGATGAGGTGGTTCGGGCATCTAGTCAGGATGCCACCCGAACGCCTCCCTAGGGAGGTGTTTAGGGCACGTTCGACCGGTAGGAGGCCACGGGGAAGACCCAGGACACGTTGGGAAGACTATGTCTCCCGGCTGGCCTGGGAACGCCTCTGGATCCCCCGGGAAGAGCTGGACGAAGTAGCTGGGGAGAGGAAAGTCTTGGCTTCCCTGCTTAGGCTGCTGCCCCCGCGACCCGACCTCGGATAAGCAGAAGAAGATGGATGGATGGATGGAAAACTATGAGAAGTGGAGGGACCCTTTTAAACATATTTACAGAGGAATATGAAGTATTAAGCTGGACTCGATGCGACCTTAGCTGCTTGGCACTCCTTGTTGGAGAAATGTGAAATAAAGGAGGCAGTACATGAGTGGAACAAAGGTAAATGACATCAATTATTTACTATTTACTTCATCACATACTCTAAAAATAATCAGTGACACGCCGTTTGGGTAATTATTAGTCTCAACCCGAGTGAACCGATTGCCAATGCTAAAAAGCTAACGCTAAATCTGATGTGTTCATATTGTCGACGTGAGACAAAGACTAACATTCATTATTTATATATTGTTATTTAAAGTTTAAATGGATCATAAGGATTTTCCTGACCCTCCTGATTTCATCATTTACTGAGAGGATGACTTTCTGACTATTGGACACTGCAGACAAAAGCCTGACTTTCCATGAACAATCTGGTACATTTTGTTTTTAAATCCCATTGTTTTGTATATTATTGCTTTGTGTTTCATTTATTAACACTTTAGTAAAATAAATCAGACCAAATATTTTCTATTCATATAATATCAATGTAGAAATATACTAAATCACTTCCCCATACGTCATCAGACTGATTTGTATAAACTACCCTGAACCGCGAAATGAGGTGGAAACACAAACGACACACTTCTACAGGAACAAATAGTTCCAGGAACTAAAGGTTCCAGGAACATACAGTTTTTTCCAATTGCTTACACACTCAATTTTAAATTTTCACACAGTTAACAAAGTCTACACACAGTAAGCAAAACCACTGTGCAGATTTGCCTAATATTAGGCATAGACTCTGCTTTCATAGAGTTGCTGTTGCCTAAGTCTGCACATGTAGCTCTATGCTTTATTTTTGATTTATCTCCAGATTTTTTTTCAAAACCTTTATATTTGTCTCAGATTTTATGACATTGTTGACTACTGTGATATGTTACTTTACCTGACTGTGGTAAAAATAAATATTTTCAGTTTTCAGCATCATTGTTGAGCAGTTCTTGAAAAGATTATAGGATAATTTTACTTTCTCTTTAGGTCCTTACGTATAGGCCCACTTCAAAGTAAACAATGATGATTGTTATGGATTTGCCAATATATTTTGTCAAGTTACAGTAATCATTCATCTCATATGCTAAAAATGCCGGGCAAAATGCCCCAAACATGTGATTTCTTATCGTAAAATAGGAGTTTTTATAAATGTGTTTTGTATTTATCACTGTTCTGGGTAACTCACTCCAATAGTGTTTTATCATTTGAAGTCTGTGTGAGTGAGATGAAAATTAAACTGCATTTTTACAAATGCTTGCCTTATTTTGATGAATGGGCATATGTTTTGACCGAAGTTTGTAATTTTGCAAATAATCTAGGAATTAAGAAAATTGAATGTGGTGTTTGGAAAAGTGTGTATATCTTTTGAAAAAAGACACACAGTTAGTAAAATTGTGTGTAAGCAAATGGAAAAAACTGTAAACACATTTTAAATGATACAAAACTAATGAATAATATATTATGATCAACAGAACTGATGGGATCAGACTCACAGTCAAGCCTTTCAACTGCTCTTTTACTATAGGGCCACCTCTATGGAAATATTATTATAGCAAAATTGTTTGCAAACGTGTATCTCAATATGTGTGCATGTAATGCAATTTGCGTTTGTGTGTCTGTATATTAATCCGAGTGTGTGTATTCGGAGCCGCGTATAGACCAAGCCATCAATCCACTGTGCCCACATTTAACCAACCACGGAAAACACTACGGGGCCTTAACGTCTCTCTTTCACGCACCTCAGCTGTGCATGGTTTCTGATTGCATGGTGTCTTCCGTAGTTGGTTAAATGTAGGCGCACCTTAGATACGCACACGCAGATTGTATTACACGCCACGCACTTCTGAATGCGTGCGCACAAGTTGTATTACACGCTCACGAGTCTGGATGTGCTCGCTCAAATCGTACACAGCAGGAGTGTCGCAAAAGTCTTGTGTAAGTAAACAGCCTATCGAGGGTTCCTTCTGATTAAGGACAGACAGACAACCTAAAACACACGTACACACATGGGATCCTGTGGGTGCTTCGGGGCCCAAGCACCCACTGACAATGCCGAGCAACCACGTGGGATTGATGGCACGTTTCAATATTGTAAATGATTTTTGAAAAAGCAATCTTCTTGTTATTTTGAGGCGAGTTTGGTCCGTTTCACATGATAAAAAAGTCACAAATCATAGAGTCTATAACTAAAATAGCCTAACTAAGTAATCATTGTGCCTGTTAATGAACTAATGACATAATCATCTTGACTTTGAACACATTGCACACGAGCGAATGAAGGGCATACTTAACAGCCATACATGTCACACTAAGAGTGGCAGTATGAACAATGTCAACACTGTCATAAAAATGTGCCACATTTTGGAAGAATATTTGCACCACAACACAACATAAACACTACAGAACAAATTCCCAGAATTCCCTGCAGCTACTATATAAACAAATGCCATTGGTGGATCTACACCTAACATCCACTGTAATGATACCACATACAATAGCGTATCTAGTCGATACTACTATGATTACATCGATACTTTTTAACATCACAAAATCTTTCGTTTTTTTTTTAAATTTATATTATGTTTATAAACTCAGGAAATATGTTCCTAGACACATGAGGACTTTGAATATGACCAATGTATGATCCTGTAACTACTTGATATCGGATTGATACCCAAATTTGAGGTATCATCCAAAACTAATGTAAAGTATCAAACAACAGAAGAATAACTGATTATTACTTTTTAACAGATGTGTAGATAGAACATATATTAACAGTAAATGAACAAGTAGATTAATAATTCATTTTCTACCACTTGTCCTTAATTATGTAGACAAAATAATAAAATGATAAATGACACAATATGTTACTGCATATGTCAGCAGACTAATTATGAGTCTTTGTTTGTTTACTTACTACTAAAAGACAAGTTGTCTAGTATGTTCACTATTTTATTTAAGGACTAAATTGCAATAAGAAGCATATGTTTAATGTAGCGTAAGATTTTTTGTTAAAAGAAAGCCAATAATTAAATTTTTTGTGGTCCCCTTTATTTAGAAAAGTACCGAAAAGTACTGAAATACTTTTGGTACCGGTACCAAAATATTGGTATCGGGACAACACTAATACACACACACAGAGCACCCACTGGCAGAAATGTAAATCGGCGCCTATGCGTACGCGGATATGAATACACACACACTTGGCTTGATATACAGACACACAAATTAGTAAACACGCAGCCGAATTGAGATACATGTTTGCAAATAATTTTGCTATAATGATACTTCCACACGCCTCCATCTTATTCTGAAGCAGCAAGCGGTGACAGTACGTAACTTGGCTGCTCTGCAGGCCGCTGGGTTGTGCCACCTTGCTGTCAAAGAAGGTGTTTCTCCAAGCTTTGTCTCGATAATCACGCCTGTTGTAATTCCTGTAGATTCAATTATATATTAACTCGTGTTCACCTCGTTGCAAGTTTTGAGGCCAGAACGTAAGTAAGACTGACTCATTGCAGAAGCTACAGTTACTGTGGTGACACACACAACAACAATCCGCCGCCAGCATCTTGAACTGACGTCAGATAATTATGCTGTAATGCAGCGGTGTCAAACTCAATCGTAAAGGGGGCAAAAAATTCCAAGAAAACTTAAGATTGCAGACTGAACAGGGTTAATTGACCATACATCAGAATCCGGGAATCAGACAAGGGCAATTTCCGGGAGTCTTCCGCTAAATCGCAAAGAATTGGCAAGTTTGAGAATGCCTCTGAGAAGCTAACGTTTCCCAGCATGCCCTGTTGTCGTTATAACTTTTGACCGTGCCATCATTCATCTTCAACATGTTTTCTTGTACGGACAGGTTTTAATAGCAAAGTGGTGTCCTTTTTGGTTGTGTACAAATACATGTATCGCTATAATTGGTTATATTAGCTAAGTAATTACCAGACTAAAACCCGCTGCTTTTTTCCCTACACTTTGAACCCTGCGGTTTATAAAACGGTGCGGCTAATTTATGTATTTGTTTTCGCTAATTACCTTAATGTTTTGCGTTCAATAGTTTTCATTAAAGCATAGGACTGCAATGGTGCAGTATTGTTTGTGCTATGGCTTTCTTCTTTTGGACAAATTTGCTTACTGAAAGATGCTGCGAGAAGGAAATTATAGTTCCTGTTTTGCCTTGAACCGAAAGTAAAACCATTCATAGCGTTTCTGCTCGAAAGAATCCTTCATTCATCACACCACACAGTGTTTGTAAGTTTAACATTTTAACTGTAACAATCACACTTACTAAACTGTCCCATGTGTGATGTATGTATGAGTGTTTTCATGCATTTTTGTACGGGCTATCGTAATGTAATAACACTAGCCTCATTAGTATTAGCTAATATGCTAAGACATTTACGAGTGCCTGTGTTAGTATTATTAATTTACAATGACATTCTGTTTGTATTTTTCAAGTTTCACAAATTCCTCAGGAAATTCACCAAGATATCATCGTGGAGTTATTAAGTCGGTTTAGCCGATTAGAGACCTAACTTCTGCGACACGTCCATGATGATGACTTCTGTTGTGTCTGATCAGCCGTTTTTGTCAGAGTGTGTAGGTGACGAACCCCAAGATGCAGAGATGGTGGCAGGCATTGAACCGGAAAACATGATTTAATTTAACACTATAACCAAAAACAAACAAAAGGGTACACACAAAAGGCATGAACAGAAACTAGCACAAAGGCTAAACTATGGACAAGAAACAAAAACACTTACTGTGACACGAATAAACAAAACTCACGTGGCAAGAAACGAGCAGGATGAACTATGACATGAGCAGAGTGAACAGCAGTAGACAGAGCTACAACGACAAGTATAAATGACACTGACCTCGACAATCATTAGCGACATTGACAGGTAGACACTACAATAATCCAGCACTGACTGGAGGTCAAAGCAGGTCTAAATAGCAGCTGGCTGATTGACACCAGGTGTGGCCAGGTCCCAATCAGCCACAGCTGAGGGGACAGCACTCAGAGGGACAAACAGGAAACTGAACCAAAATAAGAGTGCTGACAGGAAATAAAACAAACACAGAGAAACAACTAAAACTTGACCAAACTGTCAGGGACAAACCTGACAGTTTTACTGCTGTGTTACAAACACTGTCTGGCAACTATTAAGGTATAAGAATAAAAAAAAAATCATCAACACTTTACAGTTGACAGATGTACAACGATTCAAAAGGAAATAAATATATACATTATTTTGGCAAAAGTATTTGACCACCCATCCAAATGATCAGAATCAGGTGTCCTAATCACTTGGCTCGGCCGCAGGTGTAGAAAATCAAGCACTTAGGCATGGAGACTGTTTCTACAAATATTTGAGAGCTCAGAGATTTCCAGCGTGGAACCTGTGCAACAAATCCAGTGGTGAAATTTCCTCGCTCCAAAATATTCCAAAGTCAACTGTTGGATTTATTATAAGAAAATGGAAGAGTTTGGGAACAACAGCAACTCAGCCATGAATTGGTAGGCCACACTAACCGACAGAGAGGGGTCAACGGATGCTGAAGCACATAGTGCAAAGAGGTCAGTTGCTACAGAGCTCCAAACTTCATGTGACCTTCCAATTAGCCCACGTACAGTACGCAGAGAACTTCATGGAATGGGTTTCCATGGCCAAACAGCTGCATCTAAGCCATACATCACCAAGTCCAAAGCAAAGCGTCGGATACAGTGGTGTAAAGCACGTCACCACTGGACTCTAAAGCAGGAGTGACGGATCACGCTTTTCCATCTTGCAATATGATGGATGAGTCTGGGTTTGGAGGTTGCCAGGAGAACGGTACATTTCGGACTGCATTGTGCCGAGTGTGAAATTTGGTGGAGGAGGAATTCTGGTGTGGGGTTGTTTTTCAGGAGTTGGGCTTGGCCCCTTAGTTCCAGTGAAAGGAAATTTGAATGCTCCAGGATACCAAAACATTTTGGACAATTCTATGCTCCCAACCTTGTGGGAACAGTTTGGAGCTTGCCTCTTCCTCTTCCAACATCACTGTGCACCAGTGCACAAAGCAAGGTCCATAAAGACATGGATGACAGAGTCTGGTGTGGATGAACTTGACTGGCCTGCACAGAGTCCTGACCTCAACCTGATAGAACACATTTTGGGATGAATTAGAACGGAGACTGAAAGCCAGGCCTTCTCGACCAACATCAGTGTGTGACCTCACCAATGCGCCTTTGGACGAATGGTCGAAAATTCCTATAAAGACACTCCGCAACCTTGTGGACAGCCTTCCCACAAGAGTTGAAGTTGTAATAGCTGCAAAAGGTGGACCGACATCATCACCCAAACTACGCCATGCGGGGCGGCATGGCGTAGTGGGTAGAGCAACCGTGCCAGAAACCTGAGGGTTGCAGGTTCGCTCCCCACCTCTTACCATCCAAAAATCGCTGCCGTTGTGTCCTTGAGTGGGACACTTCACCCTTGCCCCCGGTGCCACTCACACCGGTGAATTGAATGATGAATGATAGGTGGTGGTCGGAGGGGCCGTTGGCGCAAATTGCAGCCACGCTTCCGTCAGTCTACCCCAGGGCAGCTGTGGCTATGAAAGTAGCTTACCACCACCAGGAGTGAATGAATGATGGGTTCTACATGTATAGCGACTTTGGGTACTTAAAAAAGCACTATATAAATCCCAGGTATTATTATTATTATTATGATATTAAACCCTGTGGGTTAGGAATGGGATGGCACTTCTAGTTCATATGTGAGTCAAGGCAGGTGGCCAAATACTTTTGGCAATATAGTGTATATTGACTGAAAAGTTATTAGGAATTCATGCATAACATTCTTTTTGTGACTTTTCAGACCAACAACCAGCTTTGTCTTTAACACTTTGGGTGGCAGCTGACAGACCTTGCAGACAAAATTTAAAGGTAAGAAATATTTATATCAATTGAATATTTATTAGAAAATGTTGCTTACATTATTTGGTTGGTTTCAGATCAACGGCCAGCTTTGTCATTAATACTTAGCTTTGCTTATAGAAATATCTAAAGGTAAGGAATATACTGTATACATCAGTGACGTGCAGTCACTAGAGGCAAGAAAGAAAAAAAATGTAAAAAGAAAAAAAATATATTAAATTGTTATATGTATCCAGTGATTATACTATACAGTTATTTTCCATTTAACTTCACCAGTTTTAGATTATTTTTATTCAAAATAGCTGAATTTTCACATTTGCCGTTCAAATACTGAGAAGAGACTTGCTGTGATCAGCAGCCAGTTGAGGCACGTGACTCAGTTGAGGCACGTCACTCAGTTGAGGCACGTCACTCAGTTGAGCCTCAACATGGATTGCGGACTCGGCTAACTGCTGGCCTGCTGTGCAGTGAGACCGTATTGCTATATGAACTATATTATACATTTCCATAGTTTAGTTAGCTGAGGTATATAATGTACAGTGTATTTTGTCAACAACTGTATGTGTGTAACGTATTTCTTGTGCTCAGCGATCATAAAACTGCTGCGAAGACACACTGGCTGAGGCTCGCAGTAATCCCGCCTCCTTGTGCCGGTTAATGCACCCCCGCCCGCCGTAGAATGCACCCCCTGACGGGAGTGTTATATCAACTAAAGCCCACACTTAAACTTTCCACATGCAAGATTGAATCTATTGTAACCTATTTTTAAGGGCTTTTCTCTTTGTGATGTTGAATTCCTGTTATACGCTGTTATACATATATGCCTTGCGCTTTTATATTGAAGGCGCTAAGAGCGGAAGTGATGACACATTGAGTGGAGCGGAGGTTTTTGAAAGAAGGTAAATAAAGTGGTCCTCGTGTAAACTGGAGCCTCCGTGTTTATTATTTTGTAGTTTCATACAGTATAGGCGACATTTATAAACCCTCGGTTACACTATTTAAAAAAGTTATTTAATAAGAAGCCAAAAAGTGCAAAAACAATACTGTTCGTGTTGGAGGAGTTGTGAATGACCGCAGGGCCACAACATTAGGTACACCTGCAGACTGCAGCACGGATTTCATATTTCATCCATTCACAACTCCTCCAACACGAACATTATTGTTTTTGCACATTTTGGCTTCTTATTAAATAACTTTTTTAAATAGATTCAATCTTGCACGTGGAAAGTTTAAGTGTGGGCTTTAGTTGATATAACACTCCCGTCAGGGGGTGCATTCTACGGCGGGGGTGCATTAATCCAGCACAACAGTGGCGCATGGACTTCATTTATAAGTAAAGGCAAGACCATAATAACGTTTTTTTTTATTAAATGTGCTTTTTTTGTGTGCTACAGTTTGTATGTGTAAAGTTAAGTTAAAATACCAATGATTGTCACACACACTAGGTGTGGTAAAATTTGTCCTCTGCATTTGACCCATCCTTGATCACCCCCTGGGAGGTGAGGGGAGCAGTGGGCAGCAGCGGCGCCACGCCCGGGAATATTTTTTGGTGATTTAACCCCCAATTCCAACCCTTGATGCTGAGTGCCAAGCAGGGAAGAATGCTGGTATGAGCTTTTAAACATAACCCGTTAACTGCTGCCAATCAAATGGTGAATAAGATACTCTTTAGGGTTCATATGATTGTAAATCTGACTGTGATGAAGTCAGTGCCTCACCAGCCATGAACCTCACCGCACGTCACTGGTATACATTAACTGAATAATTAATAGTAAGTTTGCTGACATTCTTCGTTTTGTTTCTTATCCATGGAGAGCTATATCAACATTTTGAGTGGCAGCTGATAGACTTTGGAGAAAGATTTAAAGGTAACAAATATTTATATTCTCTGAATAGTTAATAGTATTTTTGGCTTAACATTATTTTTGTGATATTTCAGATTAATAGACAGCTTTGTCGTCAACACTTTGAGTGGCAGCTGACAGAACATATACAACGATAAAAAGAGGTAAGAAATATGTTTTCTCATTCATATAATATTTTGTTTGCATTGCTACTGATAGTGTTATTTACTTGGACAGTCATGAAGTTGATTGTGTTCTTTTTTGTATCTATTTTTCTGAAATATTATTTCCTGTATTTTTCAATAGCTTTCAAGTATTTTGTAGGCTTTCGGCGCTTCATTCTATCCTGTTAGAATGAATGTACAATGCTTGTTTAACATTGTAGCTTTCATGTACTTATTATACATTTGCATTTTTTGCTTTTATTACTTTTGTTAAAATTTAAATGTTGTTCTTTTTGTCCTTTTGAAGAGGCAATTTATGAGGAATGTTCTCCTTCTTTGTCGTGATGCTGGGAAATGATGATCAGCATTTCGCTTTGAACAATGGACCATTTTTGTATTTTATTTTACTTAATTTTTAAAATTATTACCTACTTAACCATTTTAACAAAAAAAAAGAAAAAATAAGTTCACAATGCTTTTTAAAATTGATTGAAAAATGTTGCAACAATTTTTTTAAGTTGCATCACATTAAAAAAAAAAAAAACTTATATGTATTTTATATAGGTGTGGTGTACCTAATTTTCTGTCTTTTTTCATATGTATTTTACATAGGTGTGGTGTACCTAATTTTCTGTCTTTTTTCATTTTTGTCCAACTTAATTTTGGGATTTTTTTTTGAAAATGTTACTTAGTTTTGTTGCATTTTCAACTTATCATCAACTTAATCATACCAAGTTTTACCAACCTATAAAATACATGTAATAAGGTCCAAATGTACTGCCTTTTTTCATGTTTATTAAACTTAATTTTGTTGCATCTTTAAGTTATCACCAACTTAATAATACAAAGTTGTATACAATGAAAAAACTGAAAGATATTAAAACTTGTAAAAAAAAAAAAATGAAAATGTTGCGACCATTTTTTAAAAGTTGCATCAAAGTAAAATGTTTTACAGTTTAGCTGTGCAAGGTTTTATTAAGGGAGCTGGGTGAGAAGGCTGCAAGGGAGGGAAGGCAAGGTATGGAAGGTTGCAATGCAGGGATGGTAAGGGTGTGTGGTGGATGTTACACGGCACTTTCCCTAAGAACTGCTAACTCGGACAGTGGGAGGAATTTTTTGTGGCTAATCCAACGAGAACAGCTCCATCTGTATAAACTGGAAACTGCCAAAATGTAGGCTCCATACACACACACACACACACACACACACACACACACACACACACACACACACACACACACACACACACACACACACACAAAGCAAAGGTTGCCAGAATGTCGACTCCCTCTATCCAAGAGGAGCTGAGAAACTTAACTCCCTCATTGCCTCCTCAGATAACGACAGCTCATAGAATACTGATAGAAAAACAGAAGAAAAACACACCGACACGGAAATGAGAAAAAAAAGTCACATGCTGTTTCGAACTTGCAACAAACTAATCATGTGCATTGAGAAGGCACACACTGAGTACTTTAACCAATTGTTTAAGGTCGTTTTGATGAACCGCACTAATGACAATGGCGTGGAGACAGGGGTTATGTAAGTGTGAGCTGCAGTCACAATCAACTCTATTTAGACGTGACTCAGCTGGCCCACTGCCTGTTGATGAGTGTGTGTGTGTGTGTGTGTGTGTGTGTGTGTGTGTGTGTGTGTGTGTGTGTGTGTGTGTGTGTGTGTGTGTGTGTGTGTGTGTGTGTGTGTGTGTGTGTGTGTGTGTGTGTGTGTGTGTGTGTGTGTGTGTGTGTAAGAAGTAAGAAGAGAAAGCAGCAAAGACTGAAAAAATATTAGCATGAATCGAGATCACAGTGTGTGAGTGACCTTGCAAAGTATGTTTTTAACGATGTGTGTCTCATATAGGATGACGCACTGACTGATTACAGTAGCATGGATGCTCAGGTTAATCTGCTAGAAATTGAGAGAATATACATGTGTGTGTGTGTGTGTGTGTGTGTGTGTACACGGGGGGTGTTAATGTGACACACACTGTGGCCCCTTTAGTTTCCCAGCAGTCCTTATGGCAGAGGACTGACATCTTTCCACAGGATGTGAGACTTGTGTGATCATCCTTCAGAGCTTGGACGTGAAAGGAAAACTCTACAGCGCCTCCTTTCGCATTTTGGCCTGTATTGCTTGCATCTGCGCACGTACGCATGCGCGCACGCAATTCACATCATCTCCAATAGCTTGTTTCTCTTTAAAACTTTACTCTTCTTTCACCATGGGGGCAGGGTTGTACTCTGCAAGTCACTGGGCTGTCCCTGGCACAGACTGACACACACACACACACACACACACACACACACACACACACACACACACACGCTTGAAGCACTCCATGTTTATGAGTGGTGCTGGCTTTATTCCCAGAGCCTTGGGGCTGCACTGAGTCACTTAACCCTTTCAGGAGCCTGTGCGCTTTCAACTAAACTCCAAACGGGATATCAGCCCAGATTGTCAAAACTTGGCCTTTGTGGTCAAACCTCCAAAAGAGGCTGTTAAGTAAATGTCTGCGAGTAAACGGCACAAAATAATATTTCCATGAAAGTCCCAACTGCCAAACTTTTACAGTGCACTTTTCCTTTAACGTTGAGCACAGACAGAGGTTTAACTATTTAGGAGCACTCAGAGACTTACTCATGAAATATTGTTTTAATGACTGATAAAATATATGATCATCTTTAACCTTTTAACCTGCTTTTAAATGTGATTAATCCTCCTTCCAGAAATGTTGACTCTTGCTGACACGAGTTATACTATTTTCACTTTTGATCAACTTCAATTCTCCTTCTGTTTTTGCCTTTGTTCCACTTACACTCTCCGTGTAGTCATCGCCATTCATGTGAGCAGACAATCTGATGTAGTTTGACATATAGAAAGCTGCACAAACCGCCAGCAGGTAATGACCACAGAGCACTTTGGACCACAATGCAGACAGCATAGACGTTTAAGGAATGTGAGGCCACTGAGAGCTGATGTAAAGTGTGTTAAGTGTGATGGGCACAGTGACAGATGCTTTGACCTTATCGGCATCATTTGTGAAATTTGACTGAGAAAGATTATGGACCTGCTCTCTGTTCCCTGCAAAATAGATCCCCAAGGCACTATAGCAGCTCCAATAACCATGTCAGCCTGGAGGCAGGGCTATTGCCCTCCCACCTCTACCAGAGCACAACCTCTAGAATCATCCCAAGAGGGTCCAGGCTAATAATAGGATATGGATAGGATTCTATGGAAATGATAGTCCAGCACAAAATTAAACGGCAGTCAAATGTATGTTAAACACCAGACACTTATGCTATGCATGTGCCAGTGGAAGTGGAAGCAAGATTTTTGGGTAGTTCTACCATAAAAGTTGGCAACACCTGAACCCATAATGGCGGGGTCAAGAAAACATGCATATGGTATAACCGCGCACCAGAGGATATGGGCACACACACTGTAAGTACAGTTGCTGAAGGGTGTTCTGTAATTCTAG
The DNA here is from genome assembly GCF_033978785.1 of Entelurus aequoreus. NCBI lineage: Eukaryota > Metazoa > Chordata > Actinopteri > Syngnathiformes > Syngnathidae > Entelurus > Entelurus aequoreus. The sequence goes on from NC_084737.1 coordinate 45,847,908, forward strand.
TGTGTGTTAATGAGTCTCACAGGCACACTGGAGAAGACGTTAAAAACTCTTGCTGTGATTTACCGTGCAGCAATGCAAGCTGTGGCACGACCCAGGGAGTCGCGCCACAGCACAGACACACATGTCGTCATAAAGTACTTGCATGTACACGCGTGCACACACAGTCCTAAACACCATCAACCAGAATAGAGTAAAAATAACATTTTGGATTGCATTTAAAGTGAACATTGTTAAATACACATGAAACCAAAATGTTATAAATGTTTGCTTAGTAGATGCATTCTCTGTTTTAGTAATATACTGTATATTGCTCTGGCTAATACTTTGTGTATTGAGTCTAGCTTTCTTGATCAGTTTGATGATTCAAGAAACAAGACAAAGAGACAAATTGTGGACGGACCCATATGTAGTATAGTCCCTACAGCCTACTGGCCACCAGCTTAGTCACACGGGCTATGGGATGGCATTCTACTACTCAACCAGGAATCATTAGGCAATATGGTTGTGCGTCTGTTTGAAATTTTGAAATCATGTACCAAACTTACATTTCCTTCTTTGTATTTTATAATAATATTGGAATTATATTAAAAAGCAAAGAATCAAGGCATCAACCAATAAGGGAGCTCAACAATATCTATTCACATCCGAAACGTGATTCTTATGTATTCCGATTCTGAATAAAATCATAATTTTAAAGAATGGATTTAAAAAATAAATTCTTCATTATACAAAATGTAAAATAGAAAACAGTTTTTAAAAACATTTTTTAAATAACATTTTTACAACAAACAATTAAAATTTTTTTTTTTAACAATTTCATTTTTAGGAATGTTTCTTAAGCTGATGATGCCAGTCATCCTCTGCATACCGTTATCAGTAGCTGGAGGAGCCTGTTCAGTGCTAGACTGCTTCATCCCAAGTGCAGGACTAATAGACTCAAAAACTCCTTTGTCCCACACGCCATCATACTGTACAACTCCTCTCTGGGGGGAGGGGAGGGGTACTAGGATGACAGGGGATGCAAAACAATAACAATACTGACATAAACTGCAACAAAAAAGAGTGCAATAACATTGCAATACATTTCAATTTTCACTAATGCATAGTTTCTCTTGTTATATTCTTATTTTTACTGTTATATTTGTATTCTTGTTGTTGCTTTTTATTTTTATATTTTATTTCCATTTATACCCCAATTATTTCCTTTTTACTTTTTAAATTCAATCTCAATTTTGTACACTGCTGCTGGAATTTAAATTTTTCTGAGGGAACTCTCCTGAAGGAATCAATAAGTAAGTACTATATATCCACCTATCTAGGCTGTATCTGTGCTTAGTCGTTGTACGTATATATTATACATCAGCAACCAAGGGGAGCTATTATATTTTGTTTTGAAAAGTTTTATAACTTTTATAAGTTACTTAGAACAATGAGCAATGTTTATATTAAAAAAAATTACTGAACTCTGACATGATGTCACCACAGTCTAATGGGGAACATAATAACTGTGAATGCCAATAAAGAGGGACAGTATAGGAATAGTAAAAAGGGAATAATAATAAAATGCAAATAAAAAATGAAAAGTATGACACAAAGCATGGGGCCTGACTTCTCTCCAACAGTGGCTACACAATAAGCAGGAATGTTGATGTTTTGAAGCATCCATCTAGCTTCATCTATAGCCACACACCTGTATAGGATCTCAACTAGTGCAAAGCACATGCAGCCCTCAAACTAAAATCACCTCTATTTGTGTTGGATGTGCCAACAGAGCCCAGAGATGATGTTGTATACTGAGATATAGTGTAACCAGGATTGTGGCATGAGCTGGGTAATATATGACCTGTGTTTGGGTTGAGAAACTGGCAGAACTGTTGCAGTTTGTTTTAAAGATATCCACTCTCAATCCCTTGTAAAGCTTTTAGGCTCGTTCCCAGAGCATTGCTTTCTGCCTGTCTTATGTCCTCCACAAGAACACGCACAGGTAAGTAGGCTCATGGATTGGAGCAAATAAGGCTCTGGCAAAATGGGAGCTTTGGCTATGGTGAGTGTTTGAAAATATGTTTATCCAACCCCATTCACAAGGAGAAACTGTTTTTCCTCCTGCTCTTATCCAAAACTGTAAGTTTATTATTTATGTCTCCACTGATCACAGTAAACATTCACTGTTATCGTAACAATTATCAAGCTCACAATCTCGAGTAGGACACTCACTGTTTCTTCACGAATTAACGCTTCAGTCTGTGAATATCCTGGTTTTCAAACAGTTGTGTCTCCAAGTGTTTGCACAGGAATAATAATATTTCCACTTTGTGACCGTTTTTTTATTTTTTTTCAAAAAATGGTGAGCTGGACGATCAATGATAATATGGAAGTAAGAGAGAGAGAAAAAAATAATATAGGACGATCATGAAAAGAGGGAAAACGAGTAGGAGGAACGCATATAGTTCTGACGATTTCAAAGACACAAAGATATGCCCCCTATGCTTTTTAAAAGTTAGTTGAATCTCTGGAGCTTTAATTGAATTTGAAATGAATTTGAAATGAGTTAGCCGGCGAAAAGTTCTGGAAGGTTTAAGACAAGAGATGAAGAGTTGCTGACTGACATGAGGGAAGATTCCACAAAATTATTGTGAGAAGGAAAAGGTTCACCCCCATACTCAGGTAAATTGATCTCCGGGATAGCGAGTAGGCTACTTCTAGAATGGAAACAGAAAAGGAATGCAAGCAATAGAAAACAGAGAAAAAGGAATGAACACAAAAATGAAGGAAAACTGAACATGTGATGAGGTTAGAGGGTGGGCAGAGGTAAAGCTTCCAAAAAATGAAGAGGTTTACATTGGGTCTGGGCTAAGGTGCACAACTCTCTCTCCAGAGCAAACACAGGCTAACAAAGAGCCAGTTGTCCAGGTCAGGGTGGGCCGGAGGAGGGGACAGCAACACCGGGATGTAAAATGTGACAGATCTATTTTAGGGTTACAGCGCAGAAGCCCATCTCTACTCCAAACCAAATGACAGGGTCAAGGGTCAAGGGCAGGGCTGGTGCACCATTTGAAGAGGATTGATTTTACAATATGAGATCATGTTATTAAATCTTTAAGGACCTATTGCGTCCAGATGACTGGAATTTCAATAACAAGTTATTTTAATGTATTTTTTGCTCCAGAAAATGAACCTGGCAGTCATTGCCCTTAATATCCATTAGTTTTTGAGTAATCGATAGATAACTAACTATACTTAGAATGCTACCTTTCCATTGCCAGACTCAATATGCCGCCCCCTCTTGGTGTGACGTCATCTACAGAACTGGAGCCAATTTCCCTGCACAGACAGTGTGGATACAGGAATGTAAAAATATAATTTTGATCACTTAATTGCATATTTTTGTTGCCCTGGTCCATGATTACTTAAAAACTGATATGGTTAACAATATTAGTAAAACAAACTAAAATAATTGCTATTTCCGGACTTCCCTTTTTTTCCATCTCCTCTTCCATAGACACACTAGCCTTATTTTACTCAAGCATTTTGAGGAAAACATCAGTAGAAGAGGACGCAAAATAGAATATTCACGGCTTATCTTCTTTTTCTCTTGTCTTAAGGGTCTGCTCTCGCAGTCTTTAAAATTATTTTCCATCCAAACTCCAAACAAAACCCTTCGTCTTCGAAGTCAGAATCATTAAAATGATGGCAGCAAATTAAATTCCTCTCACTTGGTCCGTCCCAATTTGCATGAGTCAATGAGACAATACACTAGTGGTACTTAACCATAGGGCCCATTGTTTGGTCGCAAGCCAAAATATATATTTTTCCCAGCTGTGGGCCGTATGGGCCGCAGCGGTACTGTACACTTTTCCACCACTTGTGGCAGTAACGACAATCTCAAACAAGCAAAAAAAGTTGGGCACTATCGTCATAGAGAAGTTTCTTAAGTGCAAAAATGATGACTAAAGTGGTGAATTTGTATTTTAATTTGCATTTTAGTTTCCTGACAGTTTAGTTAAGAATGTAGTTTATTTATTTCAGCACTACATAATTGAATTTATCATCAGTTATTTATGAGTCTCTTCTTATGCACAATATTTGGTTAATACTTTTTTTTTCTAATCATCCTGACCTAAGCCCAAGTTGTATGTGTTAAATAAAAACACAGTTTCATTTCATATAACGAAGTTGTAAACTGCGAGTAGGTCAGATATAATTATTGAATATGATTAAGATCAAGAGTAAGTTTACTAATTTAGTCTTAATATTTAAGTGGGCCCCGGCCACTCTGTACTGTAGTGGAAAAGTTGGTTAGGTTAGGAACCCCTGACATACAGGATTCAATGCAGATAGGCTCACACTTTTTGTGATTTATGCGACCACCTCATTGAAACAAAAAATCCAGAAAGTTTTTGTTACTTGCTTTACATGAACTTTTTCTTGTTTCTCAACTTTTTTTAATTGATAAAAAAAAAAAACATATTCATACTTCCTCCACTCTGTTAATTGTAAAGAGTAAATGTTGTACTTTTGTTATTGTCCAGAAGTTAATTTTGCAGTTTTGTCAGCTTTTATATTGACATGCTCACTCTCCAAAAACACCTCACAAGGTTTTAGTTACAAGCAGTGTTTCTCAAATGGTGGGTCGGGACCCCCAGGGGAGTTGCGATTTTCCTGATTTATGTATATATTCTATTATTCATGTTAGAACAATACAAAAACCTGCAGCTGGGCGGAAGCAGGGCCTAACCTATTTTACAGGCTCCCTGCACTACCCGATAAAGGTGGTAAGTACTCAGGAACAGTCGTCATCAGTGGCATTCATAAAGAATGTAACTCACACAGTGTGTTGTGTTTTAATGAATAAAAAAGTTAAAGTTAAAGTACCAATGATTGTCACACACACACTGGTGAAATTATCCTCTGCATTTGACCCATCACCTTTGATCACCCCCTGGGAGGTGAGGGGAGCAGTGAGCAGCAGCGGTGGCCGCGCCCGGGAATCATTTTGGTGATTTAACCCCCAATTCTAACCCTTGATGCTGAGTGTCAAGCAGGGAGGTAATGGGCCCCATTTATATAGTCTTTGGTATGACTCGGCCAATCTCAGGGCGGTCACTCTAACCACAAGACCACTGAGCAAGTTCTTAATATTTTTTAGGGGGTTCTGGGAAAAATTCCTGAACCCAAGTGGGTCATGACTGAAAATAATTGATAAGTACTGAAGTACATCAACATTTTAACTGGAAAGTCGACAAAATGCACACGATTAGGATTTTAAAATCCTTACCGTTCCTTTCCTAACCCAAATTTTAATGTCTATAATGCATCTTTGACACAAACCAGTTCTCCGGTTCTAAATTACCCCTAACCTGCGCTCTGGTCTGGCCCTATCAGCATCCAGGCAGAGTAGCTGATTATGCAGTTAGCTGTCAGCTTTCTCAGGTGAGGCCCCTCGGGCGACAGTTCAACCGCTTCAGACTGAGGCTGTGCCGCCGAGCTTGACAGTCGTATGAACAACAGAGAAAATAATGCTAATGGATCAAATCAGATGAACGCTGAGATGAGAGGGAGCAGAGAGGAGAAGAGGTGGGCGCTGGCAGGCAATACTGATCAGCTGTCATTCAGACACGGCCTCTTGATTGTGTGTATTTGTTGTGCATGTTTGTGGGGGAAACACTGGCCGCCCAGGATTATACCCCCAGTGTCTGACATGTTTTCCCTCCTCGATGCCTTGAAGTTTGAGAGATGAAGGAGCGGGTTGGCAAAAGCGATGGATGGATGTGGGAGGCTATATACAGTGCATCACATTCTTCCTTTATTCTTCCAGCAAGCATGCCTTTCGCATCTTTTATCAGGCTGCCGTGACTCCAACTCTCTCTTTGACTCTCTGTCTGCCTGGGAGCCATATCTTCCTGCAGAAAAAGGCAACATATCAAAACTTAACGGCGTATCTTTTTCTGAATAATGCTGAGTTCAATATTATCTTGTTTTGAACTTCAGTTTGGCGCTCGCCTTCTCTCCGCTGCGGGGCATCCTTCATAAGGAAAGACGGAAAAGCTTTTGCGCCGTCACTTACGGGCAGTCAAACAGCCTCGTTGCGGTGGGAACTTGCGATTGAAACGAGGCAAGCTGAATGCTCCAGCTCCACGACTTTCCCTCCATCGGTGGAGTTCGTTTCTTACACATTTGATTCCATTCGATTTAAGACGAAAAGTTAAAGCCTACATGTGCATGAGTGAATAATGTATCCTGACAGCACAGACAGATGGATATGTGATCACCAGCTAAAGAGGACTGCTGTGACACTGAACCAGGACGTGCTTGTCAAGTGGTGTTACAACTATCGGCCTTAAATCTAATGTAGATCTCTTTCAGCCTTGTCTCCATTGTCAGACATCATCAACCAGCAAGAAAGTCTCAAGTTTCAACTGAGAGGAAAATTACCTGAACTGGTGAACTGCCATGTTTCTTCAACTTCAGCTCAAATAGCTTTAAACCCATGCAGCTTGACAAGTCCGTCTCCTCCTCACTCCATCCCTGGCAGATGGCTCTAATTAATAAAGGCATGATAACGAGATTCGCTGTGATTAATACGCACAGCATTTATGGATTTAAGTGCGACGGACTCTGCATAATACGATTAACAGCAGTTGGAGTGGGGGCTTCTGGCATTGGAATTGGAGGAAGGCAAAGTACACACGTCACACTTGTAAGTTTGTGTGTGTGTGTGTGTTTATGCTTGCTTGTCAATCAAATACACGGTAAGTGTAATGCTAATTATGTGTGTGGTTGGTAACTCGTAATCCAAGTTAATGATACATCTAATAACAGTCATTTACATTAAGAAAAGTAGAACAGCTGGCAATGGCAGTGCAGTCAGAGAAATGCCAACACATTGAATTGTATTTTGTGTGGTTACTGCCTTTATTCCCTTGCATTATTTTGTATATTAGTTTACATCTCTGGACCTCCTTTTTATCACTTTGTGGGGTGAGTAGATGTATTGTCTATGGCAGTGGTTCTCAAATGGGGGTACGCGTACCCCTGGGGGTACTTGAAGGTATGCCAAGGGGTACGTGAGATTTTTTTTAAATGTCTGTCAAAAAGAACTGTGAAAAGAAATGCAACAATGCAATATTCAGTGTTGACAGCTAGATTTTTTGTGGACATGTTCCATAAATATTGATGTTAAAAATTTCTTTTTTTGTGAAGAAATGTTTAGAATTAAGTTCATGAATCCAGATGGATCTCTATTACCATCCCCAAAGAGGGCACTTTAAGTTGATGATTACTTCTGTGTGTACAAATCTTTATTTAAAATTGAATCACTTGTTTATTTTTCAAAAAAATGTTTGTTATTTTTATATCTTTTTTTCCAAATAGTTCAAGAAAGACCACAACAAATGAGCAATATTTTGCACTGTTATGCAATTTAATAAATCCGAAACTGATGACATAGTGCTGTATTTTACTTCTTTATCTCTTTTTTTCAACAAAAATGCTTTGCTCTGATTAGGGGGTACTTGAATTAAAAAAAATTTCACAGGGGGTACATCACTGAAAAAAGGTTGAGAACCACTGGTCTATGGAACAGTTCCCTGCCTATGGAATAGAGATTATTTTTAAAATTTAATGTAAACCATTTCTTTCATAAAGACTATTTGTTTAGATGACTCTTCATTTGCCTTTCTTGAAAAACTTAAAACATAGACAAAAAAAAAGAAAATGAATACAGGGAAGTTAGAAATCTATTTTAATTGTTCCTCTTGAGAGAAAGTCCCACGTGTTTCTGGTAAACAAGATTAAATTTGTACAGCGGTATCTCAATTTTCATGCAACCCGGATTTAGTATGATTTTGTTTTAGGCAACGATTTTCAGCAAACATATGTATTTTAATACAATTAAATGCATATTGATGACTCCGTCTCTGTGATTTTTTTTATTGAGTACAGTTGAGAAATAACCCAACATAAAGCCAAATTAAAGTCAATGAGAGCCTGTTTAAGGAGTTTCTCTGAATATACCACACTGCTATGATAAATGAAGTCAAACAATCAAGGGTGATATGGACCTTATCTGTCATCCTCCATTTTTTTCTAGAAAGCCTGATCTTGAACGTCACCTTGATGGCGGATATGTAATTTGCTCGGATTGAGAAAGCTACAAAGCTGCTTGTGGTCCTCCTTTGAATGCACCCGTCGTGCTCAGATTGCCTCAAAGATTAGTTTTACCTTATATTCCTTGCTGAAAGGGAGGAAGGGCTACCAGGCAGTTTGCCGGAACACGTACAGTAAGTCTGCATGTAAACAGGTAAGGCTGCGCAGTAACGGCAGTGCTATAAAGCTGTGTTGCATATGCATGTGATGTAAACAGAGTCGTGTGAGCACACACCGTGCGTTCTTGGATATAACAAGAGTGCACTTCTGTGTGAATTGTGTGAATTATATTTATATAGCACTTTTCTCTGGTGAAAACAAAGCGCTTTACATTGTGAAACCCAATATCTAAGTTACATTTTTAAACCAGTGTGGGTGGCACTGGGAGCAGGTGGGTAAAGTGCCTTGCCCAAGGACACAATGGCAGTGACTAGGGATGGCAGAAGCGGGGATCGAACCTGGAACCCTCAAGTTGCTGGCGCGTCCACTCAACCAACCAAGCTATATCGCCCCACTTCTGATCAGAAACACAATTAAATTCAGGGGAAAAAGATGTAGAGGTGGTGTTGGTGGGTCTCTCCCCTACTCCTCCTCTAACTACAAACACCACCACCACCCCACCCAACCCTCAACTCTCGCCAAGAGTCTTCAATACATTGACAAATAAAGTGATGTTAAGTGTTTTGTGTTACCGTGTTGGGTGTCTGGAAGGATTAATTGGATTTACATTGTTTATGTGGGAAACATTTTTTCAGTTTTCATAAGATTAGGTTTTTAACTGAACCTTTGGAACAAACTACTACCACTGTAATTATTAATAATAATGAAGGATTAGATTTACATAACACTTTTCTAGACACGAGTTTACAGTGACAATTAACAACCTTCATTTATTCATTTCACATTCATTCACTGATGGTAAGCTACATTTGTAGCCACGGCTGCCCTAAACTGATGGAAACATTGCTGCCAATTTGCATCTACAGCCTCTCCAACCACCACCAAACATTAATTCACATTTATACACCAGTGTGTGCAGCACTGGTAGCAAGGTGGGTGAAGTGTCTTGCCCATAGACACAACGGCAGTGACTAGGATGGCAGAAGCTAGAATCCTACTGTACCAGGGACCCTCAAAAGTCTGGACGGCCGCTCTATCATCTCAGTCACGCCGCCTCAAATTGTATAATTGTATTAGTGCTGTTAAAATAACCGTGTTTATCTATCCAATGAATAATTCATCAAACTTTATTGCCGACCCTATTGTCCAAGTAGACATACAATCACATTCAGTACATAAAACAAACAAAATACAGTATACAAGGCATTATCACATAATATTAAAAACAGTGCTTGTGCATGTTTAGTAAAAGGCATCTAATAAATAAATAAAAGCAGCTATAAAAAAAAAAAAAAAAAAAAAAAAAAAAATATATATATATATATATATATATATATATATATATATATATATATATATATATATATATATATATATATATATATATATATATATATATATATACTTTAAAAATGCGTCTATACATTCTATAAAAGGCACAGATACCAGTGTTTCCATATTGGTACCTAACAGAACTACACCTAGGATTGGTTATCTGTATAATAAAATCATTCTTGGACCCCTGCAGTCTACATATAAACTTAAACATCAGTTTTCTAAGGGTGGCCATTATATAACATTATATAAAAAATATAATGTAAAAAATACTGCGTATCAATCAATCAATATAGTGAGATATGTTTGGAACATCCAAATGCTAACCAAAAAAAAAATCAATGAAAGCCACTTAAAAAAATGGTGTGAACATTTCATAATTTGTGGCCACGCTTGAATAACCCCAAAAAACAAAATTGTTTCAATGCATTTTGATAGATTTTCAATGTTAATGTCTACATAAAGTATGGAGGCCACTGTGCACAGACAGGTAAATATGACATGTTATCTGGAAGCTACAAAGGTCTATGATTCAAATTTGCTCACTAGGACTGTTTTTTAATTGACCATAATCATAATCTATGAAACAAGTTGTGCTCGAACAGAAAGTGTCTTGCCAGGCCTTCAGTACAAACTGGTATCTTACTACTACTTGCATGAGAGTAGCTTTCAAATCAAATGAATAAAACATCAAAAGAACACAATGACAGGACCTAAATAGAAAATACTATATTTCTAGTTGGATATTTGTTGTTTTTCAACATTGTTGTTGAAAATGGGAGTACTTTAGGATGTTTTTAGGGAAGACGACCAAGGTGGGCAGCACGGTGTAACAGGGGTTAGTGCATGTGCCTCACAATACGAAGGTCCTGAGTTCAACCCCGGGCTCGGGATATTTCCTTGGGCGGTATAGCTCGTTTGGTAGAGTGGCCGTGCCAGCAACTTGAGGGTTCCAGGTTTGATCCCCGCTTCCGCCATCCTAGTCACTGCCGTTGTGTCCTTGGGCAAGACACTTTACCCACCTGCTCCCAGTGCCACCCACACTGGTTTAAATGTAACTTAGATATTGGGTTTCACTATGTAAAGCGCTTTGAGTCACTAGAGAAAAAACGCTATATAAATATAATTCACTTCACACTTCACTTCACTTCTGTGTGGAGTTTGCATGTTCTCCCCGTGACTGCGTGGGTTCCCTCCGGGTACTCCGGCTTCCTCCCACCTCCAAAGACATGCACCTGGGGATAGTTTGATTGGCAACACTAAATTGTCCCTCGTGTGTGAATGTGAGTGTGAATGTTGTCTGTCTATCTGTGTTGGCCCTGTGATGAGGTGGTGACTTGTCCAAGGTGTACCCCGCCTTCCGCCCAAATGCAGCTGAGATAGGCTCCAGATAGGTCTTTATTGTCATTGCACAAGTACAACGAAACTTTGTTTTCAGCACCCCCCGCGACCCCGAAAGGGACACACGGTACAAAATGGATGGATGGGGATGGACGACCAAGGTAAATTTACGTTAGGACGCGGAGGGATAGAATCAAATATTAAGTAAGCTAATATCAAATGTAATGCTGTCAATTTGAGACCTACTAAATGTAAGCTATTCTGTATACTGCACGTATTTGTTATTTATTTTTCACTACATGTTTCTATCCATATTATTTCCCCCCTCACTTGCAGCCTCTGTGATGACACTAATCTGTATCAACTAAAGACATATGGTGCACACTGAGGTCCTACATCCAAACCTCTGTCTCTTGTTTACCCCCTGGCTACATGGCTAATATATGTTGGTGTTTACAAACGTTTATACATACAGGAAAAAAGCTTAAACAAACACAACAGCTTGCACAGTCGCCACTCTAAGGGTTAATGTTGAAAGGTTATCATGTTAATCTCTGGCTAGTTCTAACTGCATGCAGTGTGTCCCAACACATCAGTCACACTCCGATGCAAACAATAAGATCCACCTTACAGATAAATTCAACCAAAGCCTGCCAAGGAAAATGCCTGCTTGGTCCATAGCTCTAAATGTGGTAGAAGAAGAATGACAACCATCCATTTTCTGCTGCTTGTCCATCTCGAGGTGGCGGGGGTGCTGGAGCCTATCCCAGCTGCACTTGGGCGGAAGGCGGGGTACATCCTGGACAATTCGCCACATCATCGCAAGGCCAACACAGATAGACAGACAACATTCACACTCACATTCACACACTAGGGCCAATTTAGTGTTGCCAAACAACCTATCCCAAGATGCATGTATGTATATAATAAATGATAAATAGGTTATACTTGTATAGCGCTTTTCTACCTTCAAGGTACTCAAAGCGCTTTGACAGTATTTCCACATTTACCCATTCACACACACATTCACACACTGATGGCGGGAGCTGCCATGCAAGACGCTAACCAGCAGCCATCGGAGGCAAAGGGTGAAGTGTCTTGCCCAAGGACACAACGGACGTGACTAGGAAGGTAGAAGGTGGGAATTAAACCCCGGTAACCAGCAACACTCCGATTGCTGGCACAGCCACTCTACCAACTTTGCCACGCCGTCCCCATATATATATATATATATATATATATATATATATATATATATATATATATATATATATATATATATATATATATATGATAATGGATTACACTTTTCTATTATTAGATACTCAATGCACTCACAGAGAAGTGGGAACCCATCATTCATTCACACCTGGTGGTGGTAAGCTACATTTGTAGCCACAGGTGCCCTGGGGTAGGCTGACGGAAGCGAAGTTGCCAGTTCGCGCCTACGGTCCCTTTCGACCGACTGATTGCATTCAGCAATTTAAGAACAGCAGATGAGAACAATTTGGCCGTTTAAGAACACGTCATGAATTTGAATGGACTCCTCTTAGGAAATCACTTAGGAAGAAATATAAGAGGAAAAGTTAGGAACTTATTGCTGAATGGGGCCCATCGTTCTGAAAATTCATTTAAAAAAGTAATTCATTACTAACGGAATTATTCTTTAATAGATCTACTGTAATTAATGATTAAGGAAAGTAAATAATGCGTTACTCTTTTTTAACTTTCATATATCTGGTGTATGCAGTTGAGAGAAGTTTCATGAGAGAAGAGTGCATGAGTGAGTGGGTGTTGCCTGACGTAAGAAAGGGCTCATTGGCTGTTTTAGCTAAGCATTGGTAGTCTGCGGACTGGAAAGAGATTGTTGACGGCAGCGCCTGTAGAATGTTCACCACTAGTCAATGAAACGATTGAACTTACGTCAACGGCTGTGTCACTCCTTGTCCACGAACAGGGTACTGCAGGATTATTATTGTTAATGAGTGTCACTTTATTGAATGTTAATTATTCCCCCCTAGTAGTAGCAGTGGTGTGCGGTCAGGGCCAGTAAGGCCTTCTCTGCTGGCCTAACATAACCAGAAATCATGATCATAATGAAAGATAAGTAATTTTTAATTTACCTTCCCTAAATATCTAAAAGTATTCATATTGTCTTCATGTCATATTATACTCCTTCCAGCGCTGTTGTTTTTAGGTTATAGATTTTTTATCCAATCGGAATTCAGCTAGCTTATGTTGCCATGCTGTATGAAATCTGCCCGAGGCCTTCAGAATCAACAATGCGGGCGTCTCTGCACTGTAAGTGAACGGGCATATACTGTTGACAGACCTTTGCGATAGCCAATCAGATCACGAGTTGTTGTCAGTAAGGCCTTTTAGCTGGCCTAAGGCAGATATAGATTGTGATGTTATGAGCCAGGTAACATAAGAACTCCATTACCCAGCATGCCACAGTAGTAAAGAGCATGCGGAGTAGTCCTGTTTAGGTTGAATGTTGCCATGCCGGCAGCAGGATGTTTTTGATGAGCACGCTGTGGAGTAAACTTTAAGAACTCAGCCAAAACGCCTCGTCTGCATCTTTTATGATTAGACAGACAACACATATATTTGCAAGGCCATTTTCAAGAAGGATATTTAAAGAGAAACTACATCTTGTGAGATGATGTCGGCCAACCCTGGAAGCTCGATTGGTTTCTACAAATAGTGAGTTCAGATATGTTATTTATTTATTTTTTCACGTTTAATATGTTTTTTGCAATTTTAATTTTGACAGTACCACATAAGAGGGACGGCGTGGCGAAGTTGGTAGAGTGGCTGTGCCAGCAATCGGAGTGTTGCTGGTTACTGGGGTTCAATCCCCACCTTCTACCATCCTAGTCACGTCCGTTGTGTCCTTGGGCAAGACACTTCACCCTTGCTCCTGATGGCTGCTGGTTAGCGCCTTGCATGGCAGCTCCCGCCATCAGTGTGTGAATGTGTGTGTGAATGGATGAATGTGGAAATACTGTCAAAGCGCTTTGAGTACCTTGAAGGTAGAAAAGCGCTATACAAGTATAACCCATTTATCATTTATTTATATGTTTTAATTGCTGATGCGGGCTTATTGATTTTTAAATGCGCCAGAAAATAACCCGTTTTGTACACTGTTGGTGGTGCTTCAATGCGTAGTAGTGCGTAAATGTGTTCCTGTATAGTATTTCTCCAGCAATGGTCATGTGGTGACATCAATGATGGTATTTTGAGAGGTAATCATTGGACACAGGACATCACTGAAGGCCGAGGTGGGAAACGCACAGCCCGCCACTGAGTAGTAATAATGCGTGTGTGTGGCTGCCGCGAGTACTAGTAAAGAAATACTTCCTGAAAATAAGTTGCTGGGGTTCTAAAGCTGTCTTGTCTGCATCAAAAAGTCCCATGATATGTCACATCAAACGTGTCAGTAACAGTAATGTAACATACATGAAAGTAATTAATTGGATTACTCATTACTTGAAAAACTAACGGCATCAGTAACGCCAATATTATGTAACACTGTTTTTCTGCACACTAGTAAAGAGTAGATTTAAAGGGGAACTGCAATTTTTTGGGAATTTTGCCTATCGTTCACAATCATTATGAAAGATGTGACAACGGATGTTTTTTTTTTTTTTTAATGCATTCTAACTATTAAATGCATATAAATAAAAGTCTGTTTACAGCGGAACCAATGGGAGCACCGCTATTCCGCTCACAAAATCTGATAAATAACCATTCAAAAAGCGCCAACAATACTCAATTTACATTTCGTGACTTGAATATTAACCAAGTATAAGTGATATTATTATTATAAGCGCGAACACAGACAAACAATTTAGAGCGACGCTGTGATCACTTCCAGGCATGCCTATATTTACATCAACGTGTGGTCTGCCGCATTCACGCTTCCCTGCTCTCTGTAAGTTTATTCTATATCGCAAATCATGCCTCTCACCTGGACGTGAGACGTCTGAGGAGGTAATCCAACATGTTGGGACACTTTGACAGCTACATTTAGGACTTGGAACTGGCGAGGACGACTCGAAAAGCGCTTGTTGCCCTTCCGTTTCTTTGCAAGCATTATTAGACATTCTTCACCTAAATGGGAATATATGAACATCCTAGCAGAGACATCCTAATTACAGCAGACCTTGCACAGTAAGGGATGTTTTATTATGTTTTTTGGCTCTTTTAAAGTATGCAGTGAGTAATAATCAGTGATGAAGAAAACAAAAAGCAAATGTTGTGATGAGTTTTTGAAATTAATGCGCCGCGTATGCTTAAAATGATCAAAATACATAAATATTAAAGGTTATTATAAATGTGCTCGTCACTACATTGCATATATACTTATCTAATTTATATAAAACCCTAATGGAGGAGTTTGGATGTTTTTTTAGGGGCTCTATAGGCAGAGTTGAACGGTTCCTATAGGTTCCATTGTAAGTGGACTTTTGATCGCATTTATTTAATACCGTATTTCCTTGAATTGCCGCCGGGTATATAGTATGCGCCTGCCTAGAGTTATCGCCGGGTCAAACTTGTTTCGCAAAATAATTAGCGCATGCTTAGCATTACCGCCGGGTCAGAATTACCGCCGGGTCAAACTCGTTTCGCAAAATATTGTTTTTATTAGCACATGTCTAGAATTACCGCCGGGTCAAACTCGTTTCGCAAATTAATTAGCATATGCCTAGAATTTCCGCCGGGTCAAATTCGTCACGTCCCGAGTGACACTTCACCTGTCATCATTTTCAAAATGGAGGAGGCTGATTTCAATAATTTAAAATCGCATAAAGGGAAGAAGATAAAGAGCCATTCAGTAGGATTTAAGGTCCAAGCTATTGAATATGTTAAAAAGAACAGTAAGCAGCTATGTTTTATTAATATACCGTAGCTGCGTGTGTCAAATATGAGTCATTAAATGACTCCTGCCTCCTGGTGGTAGAGGGCGCTAGTGATCCTTCTTGCGACTACTCGGCTGCAGAAGAAGTGACAACAAGCAGCAACAGTTAGCAGCGATCGTTTATTTTTTCCTCTCGCTTGCACTTTTAACATGGAGGATTACATATCTAAAATAAAACAGTTTTCTACACTGGACTTTCAATCGAAGCATTAAAGGAAGATCTCCATCGAGACAGAGAGACTTTTAAAACTGAAGAAAGATAAGAAAGACTTCTATAAACAAGTTATCGATGCTTTAGTTCAGAAGGAGCTGCGCATGGACTTAATTTATAAGTAAAGGTAAGACCATAATAAAGTTTTTTTTATTAAATGTGCTTTTCATGATGGTATCCTTAAATCACACTCAAATTTATAAGCGCAGGCCTAAATTTACCGCATGCCTTTGGTAAGTGCCGGAGTGGGAAGAGGTATTAAATTAATTACCGCCCCGGCACTAATTCAAAGAAATACGGTATTTACAATGAATTTAAAAAAAAAAAATCCATCGGTCGTCTTGTCTTTCATAATGATTGGGAAAAATAGGTAAAATTCCCAAAAAAGTGCAGATCCACTTTAAGTAGAGTCTAATACAGTAAACTAGAATGGAAAATACTGAAGCGAGCTCCAATGTTCAAATTCGTTTTTACTCCGAAGCACTCCTGCTTTCAAACAGACATGGCAACAGAGTCATTTGACATAAAGTCAAAAAGTTGGCACAAAAAATGAATCAAGGGAGCAAAAGCAAACAGAGGAAGGAAAGCGTGGGATGGGGAGGGAGAAAGTGGAGGAGGGAATTTGACAGGGGAGTAAGGTAATGGGAGAAGAGATGAGGAGGTGAAGCGGTAAGAGAAGTTCGGACAAACTCCAATAAAAACAGAATGTCCGATGCAACATGTTTGTGCAAACTGCTTGCTATGACCCACTTACACTTCTTGACAAGGAGTGCCTGCACATTTGTGACTTGTCAAACTTCAACCCGTTACTGAAACCGCACCAACATTAGCAAGGAGACACTTTCTGTTGGACAGGCCCATGAAAAACACCAACCTTCTGATGTGCACGGACACACAAACATGGGCTAACACACATGTACATCGCATCAGTGGACATCCAGGGTCGCATTAACTGCTGCCGCTGGGACAGAAGTGCAAGACAACCATCTACGCTTCCTGTTTTTCTGGAAATGAAACTATGTCAAAGGCAATAAGCTTGACACTGAAAAACCAAGCTGAAATAAATCAACAAAATGTGCGCACACTCATAATGTACGCACACCCACAATCTCTTTGAAACAAACTAAAAATGACATAGAAGATGCTGTCATTGTGGACTGAATAAAATGTGAATGAACTTCAACAGTCCGCATTCCCCAAAGAGAACCTATGATGGATTTATTCTTTGCTGACTTATAAATGTTGTTACAACGTTGGGTACTCTTTTTAAACAACGCCAAAGCATCAAATCATAAGGTTCATGCATTTTGGCGTGAGCTTGCACCCATTTTTGGATGCCTGTGTTTTCAGGGTTTTGTGGATGTATTTATTTGGACATTAGGTCAAACTCTCAGTTTATGGGTATGAGAAAACACAAAAAAGTTAGGATAATGTATTCACCGACGTGTGACATGCAGTGACATAAATGCTGCTAGAAGCAGCTGATTTTTATGCAGGTTTAAATCGATTTCAGTGGGCAGGTGTACCTAATATTAAGTATATATATAATGTTTATGAAGTTTATTTTCATCCGTGTCTGCAAAAAAAACAACAACCCACAGACCAAATAACTTTCCTCCAGAAGGTCTTATCTTTCTCCATGTGATGTCAGTTTAAACAAAAATGTAGCTGTTTGGCCACAATACCCAGCAATATGTTGGAGGAGAAAAGGTGAGGCCTTTAATCCCAGGAACACCACACCTACCATCAAGCATGGTGGTTGTAGTATTATGCTCTGGGCCTGTTTTTCTGCCAATGGAACTGGTGCTTTACAGAGAGTAAATGGGACAATGAAAAAGGAGGATTACCTCTAAATTCTTCAGGACAACCTAAAATTATCAGCCCGGAGGTTGGGTCTTGGGCGCAGATCGGTTCCAACAGGACAGTGACCCCAAACACACGTCAAAAATGGTAAAGGAATGGCTAAATCAGGCTATAATTAAGGTTTTAGAATGGCCTTCCCAAAATCCTGACTTAAGCATGTGGACAATGCTGAAGAAACAAGTCCATGTCAGAAAACCAACAAATTTAGCTGAACTGCACCAATTTTGTCAAGAGGAGTGGTCAAAAACTCAACCAGAAGCTTGTGGATGGCTACCAAAAGCGCCTTATTGCAGTGAAACTTGCCAAGGGACATGTAACCAAATATTAACATTGCCGTATGTATATTTTTGACCCAGCAGATTTGGTCGCATTTTCAGTAGACCCATATTAAATTCATAAAAGAACCAAACTTCATGAATGTTTTTGTGACAAACAAGTATGTGCTCCAATCACTCTCTCACAAAAAAATAAGAGTTGTAGAAATTATTGAAAACTCAAAACAGCCATGACATTATGTTCTTTACAAGTGTATGTAAACTTTTGACCACGACTGTAAATTTAAACAGTGTGCATTTTCAAAAGATGAATTCTGATACTTTTGGAAAGTGTGGGCGTGGTTTCATTCGCAATCTGGAAACGCCTCCATAATTGAACATCTTGCAGACAGACTCAAAATAAGGCTTATAAAAGTGACTGTGGTGCAAAATTTACATAAACATGTACGCCAAAGCATATCCAATGTATTTTTTTTTAAACCACAAGGAAGTGTTTTAAAGTTTCGGATTTGAATCACCACAGATCCCCTTTAAACCTCTGGTTGTTATATCATGTGGATATTAAGTAGCAACCGAATCACTTGAATATTGGTTCAACTGAAGTTTGACCAATGTGAATGGATGTAGATGGAGGAAACATCATGTGAAGGAAGGACATACAGTATAATAGAAACAACATGTAGGAAAACAATTGTATTAGTCATCATTATTCAAGTAATTTTAGTTTACTATAACATGACTGATAATATTGCTTCCAGGAATTGGTACAGAATTCAGCACATTCATAGGCCCCCTACCGAATTCAGTCGGTACTACTGGGTATCGATTCACATAAAATCAAACGATGCCATATTCATACATCATATTTAATAATTATATCTAACCTACTTACAGTTTATATGAAACCATGTGTTAATCACAAAGATGGTTATTTATTTAACACATAAACCTTAGGCTTAGGTCAGGCTTATTAGAAAAAGTAAGTAATAACCAAATATACTGAATAAGAAGGGACTCATAAATAACTGACAATATTTGTTTTTAGATACAATTATGTTGTGCTAAAAAAAAATTATTTAAATTAAAATGTTTTTTAACTAAACGTTTATTGAAATTAAAATGTAAATTAAAATACAGCTTCACCACTTTAGTCATAATTTTTGCGCTTAGAAAACTATGACTTTAGCTCCAGACTTCTTCTGTTTGTTTCAGAATATCATTACTGCCACAAGTGTTGGAAAAGTGTATTAAAACTGAGTACTGTTGCGGCCCATATGAACCACATTTGAGAAACAGATATTTTTTGGTGGCCCTCTAGTTAAAGGGGAACTGCACTTTTTGAGGGAATTTTGCTTATCATTCCCAATCCATTCTATTCCGTAAAATGCGGCAAGTACAAGGTACCTAATTGAGGTAACATCTTCCGCCCAAAAAAGCCTTCTAAAAAACATACAAAAACCGCCAACAATACTCCATTTACATCTCTTGACCTGAATATTAACCGAGTAATAGCGATAATATTAAAAGTGTTAACAAAGACAAACTATTTTTAGATGCGCCGTAATCACAGAAAGCTAACTAGCTTATGCTGCTGGATGAACATTCTGAACCAGTGAGCTGCTGTGTTGCCTCTGAATTCCATCCATCCATTCATTTTCTACCGCTTGTCCGTTTCGGCGCTGCGGGGGGTGGGGGGTGCTGTAGCCTATCCCAACTGCAGTCGGGCAGAAGGCGGTGTACACCCTGGACAAGTCGCCACCTCCTCACAGGGCTTGCCTCTGAGTTGGTAAAAGTTAATTCTAGATTATAAATCATGCCTCTCACCTGAATAGTAGAAGGTCATAGTCGTAAACCAAGAAGTTGGTCAACTTTGACATCCAACTTATACCCAAAGATGGCAAGAAAAAGACACTCGTTTTTGGCAATTATTTTTTTACCTTAACCCTTCTGTGGTGTTCGGGTCTGTGGGACCCGTTTTGATTTTTTTATTAAAAGAAAAAGTATACAATTAATTTATTTTTCAAACTGAGACTCACTGACTTTGGCTCATTTTCTGTGAAGAACATATATCAGAATACATATTTAATGACCACACACCATACACCCTCCCTACACATTTCTATTACATAGAAGATGTCCGGGTCCACTGGACCCGGGGCTAATAGAAGTGTGGAAATTGATGTTCTGTGTACCACACACACACACACACACACACACACACACACACACACACACACACACACACACACACACACACACACACACACACACACACACACACACACACACACACACACACACAGCAGGCCTAGACAGGAGGAGGACAGAGTGTAGGTACACAGAACATCAGAGGGTCAAATGTGCGAGAAAATGAGAGCAGACAGTGTTGACAAACAATGTTGCAACCGCAGGTGCAGAAACACAAAAGAAGAATCCCTGTGGGATGCAGAAACTGGCAGATAAATTACAAATAAACTAAAAAAACACTTTTATGTTAAAATACTGAACAGATGTTTATTGGGATAAGGTAAACATCTGTTCAGCATTTTAACATAAAAGTGTTGTGAGGCATTAAAAGCCACAAAATGCAACGGGTCCATCAGACCCACAAACACTGGCTGAGTAACAACAATATGAACATTACACAAGGGTTAATCTGGGTGAGGATTATGATGAATTATTCGTCTAAACAGGAAGATATATACATCCATCAGTCGGCATCTCGGTGAGAGCAGACATCGCCCAGTAAGTGATTGTTTTATCATGGTAATAGTTTGTAGTTTTTGTTTAGCAATACTGCTGCATGATGCTTACAGTTTCACTAAAGCTGGATCTGTTTAGCGCACAGCTTTTAAAACTCGTAGCTCATCCTCCTTGTATTCAGGCTCAAAAATATAAGATTCTGAATCATAATTTTTACCGAAGTAGTCTGTGTTGTCTCTCACAAAGTTGCCATGAGTAGTAGTAGTAGTAGTAGTAGTAGTAGTAGTAGTTGAAGGAAAAAGCGAACATTGTGAAGAAATTAATACGCCGCCATGTGTTTAAAATGAGCAAAATCATAAAAATTACACATTTTTATTGGTGTGTCTGTTACTAAATTACATATATACTTACAGGGTAGAAATAAAACAATGAAGGAGATTTTTGGAGCGCTTTACAGGTGTAGTAGGGCACTCCATTGTTAGCTGAGTTTTGCTAGTGTTTATTTACGAGTTACAGAGCATACTTTTTTTTTTAAACATATGTGTGCTTGACTCACATAAGAATTGTGAATGATAGGCAAAATAAAAATTAAAACGTGCAGTTTCCCCTTAAGAAACACTGTACTGTATAACACTTGCAAATGAGATTTAGAAGTGTAACAAAACAATATATAGCAACTGGACAACCACTGTTAGTTTTATCCATTGACTGTTTTACTCATAATCTAATCATAAACTATTAAACCAACTAACATTTATTAACACATTAACACACAAAAAAGTACCAAAACTTTGTACCGTTGAGAACTGTTATCAATTCCCAGGTACCAGAAATTTGTACGATATCGAACGAAACGTAAAATCCTTAGTTGCTTTTCTATTTTTGACAGACCATAATGTGAAACCACACTTGTGATGCAGGTGAGACAAATATGCACAAACAAAGCAGAGCAGGTGCTGCCTTGGACATCTGTTTGTTTTTTTTACACGAGCATTCTAACTTGCACCCAACATACACAAGCCCATCAACGCCTACATGCAGAGTCAAAACCATTTGCGCAACATTTTTTGCTGGCATACAGAGAACCTGACATGTAGCTAATTACAAGGTACTCCTGCCTGTTGCTGCGTTACTGTCCTTTATGTGCTTTGGCACCAACTTGCTCTTGTCTTGCAAGAAATGTTCAGTTCGATGCTATTTCACATGAACATCGCCAGGCAGGCACCATTCAATTGTAAGACCCCCGTGGGCCTCACTAAGTTTTGGCCCCCACACGCCCTCGGCTCATTGACCCCCCACATGTATCCTTTGGCCCCGATAGGCAGTGAGGGATTGTACGGCTGAAAGGCGATGAGTGGGAAGACGGAGAGGGGGGTCATCAGCAATAGAGAGGAGCACTTCTTCGGGAAAAGCATTAAAGAGGCAAGTATTGATTTGGGATTTTAAATGTTTTTCACAGTGATATATCCAATTAGCCTCTGAACCTTCTATGGGTTTAAAGTGCGCTCCCCTGAGGCTGAGGAGAAAGCCACTATATCCCTTTTTTACAGCGGATCCCTCAAATGATAAGAAATAGATAATACCTGTTAGAGCCCAGTCTCATAATGACTTTGGGGAGTCGAGTCAAAGAAAATATAAATCTACACAGATATTAATTCCCTGGAGGAATGCACAAGAAAGGCACTCACCCACCACCCACCAACCTCCCGTTTTTATCACATTCTCTTGTCTCTGCTGTGGACGACGCTGTGACTTGTTTAGGCAGTGAGGACAGCTTTGGATCTCTGCACATTGACTGTAGATATAAGCCCCGCATGCTGCGCCTTCCCCCGCTCAATCGATGCTAAGTTATTTAGCAGATAAAAGAGTTGGATCAATTCAGCAGCACATAAAAAAGTGCCAGAAAACTTGTGTATATCATCCGCAGGGCTAGTGCATGTGCATTTGTCTGCATGCCAGCGTCAATGGCCTTAGCACCTGTTTCTGTAGGCCTAGGTATACTGTACACAGACGTGTGTGTGTGTGTGTGTTTGCCTGTGTGTGTACTGTGTGTGTGTAGATACTCTGGCATAACGGAACACAACTGTGTGGATGCTATTCAGAAAAAAAGCATTGTGAATGAGATACTGACAGACTGTGCGTCCTTGGGCTTCTCACCTTCTCTTTCAGGATTGCTAGCGCCTATTATATATTTTTAATTTGATTCCGTTCGTTATTAGGTGGCTGAATTGAACCAATTCAGCTGAAGATTTAAATATATCTCTGACTCACAGGAAAAGGCCAACGGACGAGCCAACAACACAAGAGTGTGAAGGGGCAGCATTCTGTGCTTGAAAAAGCACAAACACACGCTAAAAGGACAACAATGGAAAGATCCCAACTGGAGGAAGGAGGGATAAGATGTTAATTTGAATATTACGAAAGAAAGGACAAAAAATTGTGTTGCATGACAAAGCTGAAATTGACTTGTATGCTTCAATAACTCAAAGCAAATGTCGATCCGTCAGAGGAGAAGCAGAGATACTGTGGTGAATACAAACCAGAGGAAAAATGTATTTCAGTTCCCAAGAGAGTAAGATAATGTTAGTAAAGTCAAAGGGGAACACCTTGTAAATCTCACAGAGCATCAAACACATACTTTATACCCATGGCCATAACTACCACTGAGGACACCGAGATCATATTATCTGTATTTTTTGAAGTAACAAAAAGGCGATGATATGACTGACACAAAATATTCTTTGTGTAGGACATCGTGCGCCCTGTACTGTACCGCGCCTGTACAGCACCATGCCACCATCTCCTCACAATATACGATCTTTGGTCATACACAGCCGGCTGCAACTCTATCAATGTAACACGATGACATCCACATTTACTATAAACATCATCCGATCCGAAATGTGCTGTCAACATAACATTAATATTAAAATATACTGACGGAACTAATGTTGGTTTAATCCGAATTAAATTGTTGTGAATTGCTGCCGGGAAAATATAGTTGTCATTTCAGCCGGGTTCCGTTCACAGAGATCAAGCCCGCCAACCCTAAACTTAGCTGCGCCTAGGTCTTTGTGATCCGTGGTGGGGCCTGTTTTGCGTAAAGAAGCACAGCACATGTCAAATGTGAATTATTGAATGACAAGGCCCTTTATATAACCCAAACATACTCCTGGCCACGTCATGCTCTGTCACTGATAATAATATAAAACATTTTTCCTCTAAGAAATCTGTGGTGTGTGTCATTATTACACAGTTGCTATACAGAAGGATGTCAGTTCAATCCCTGGTCATAGTTGAAATGAATGGTGTTAAATTGATGTTGAAATTGTATAATACGCACAACTTCAGCATATTGATAAAAAAGTAGACTGTTAAAAACTCATGCTTATTGTCAAAGATGTTAGATAATAAAACATGTGATAGTTCTACCTCAACTGAAAGCTTTTGTTATTCCGGAAATTCATTGTGTTACTCAAGGTAATATTATCTCTATGGTGCTGGGATACACATGATTTCATCATTTCAAAGCTCCTCTTGAACCACCAATTTTTGACCTCGGTAATTGTCAAATCCCACTTACGGCCCTGTGTATACCAGGGCTATTCAACTACATAATGAAAAGGGCCGCAGCTTCAAGAGCCAAAGGGTTTAGGGACCAGACATCGAAATGTGGATGTTTCTTTAGAAAGTACATCCGCGGGTTATATTTCTTTGTGACTGTGTTTACTTAATTGCAAAGTAAACACATCAGCTTTCACACTACACTGTCAATGAATTCATTACTCTGCCCTCGCTACTCGTTTCCAGCGTGTGCAGCTGGTTAAAAGCATGACGAAACAAAAGCTCTGTTCCTTCTTTTGAATTATTTTACTTCCTTAGTTTTATTTCTTTAGACTTCTTCTTTCATTTAGGTTTGTAAGACTGAGAATATAAACATAAAATAAACATTACCAAAGTATAACGTCCATTGTGTATTTTACATTAATAATGTCCATTGTGTATTTTACATAAACAAAATATAAGGTTTAACGTTAATGCATACATGATCAACCCTTTTTATTCGATTAAGAATTGTTTCAAATAATAATCGCAATTATTTGTAAAATATTTTTCTTTTTTTGACACCCCTAGTAAGAAGCCTGTTTTTTTTACTCTCACATCACACAACTTACATGAGTAACATCGTAATATTGTTCCTCCCCCTACGTAAACTCCCACAAAGCCTGACGTGCACCACCCAAAAATCTTAGCTTCGCGTCAGCGGCGACACGGACCAATAACAGAGCTGTTATTGGTCAGCTTTTGCTGAGGAGGGTCCCTGAGCACAGGAGTGCAAAAGTTGTGCTTAAAATGCGCAAACACATTTTATCAGATATAGCAACAGTGATTGAACAAATGCATGCCAAATGATAGTGTGCTTAATATCTTGAGTGCTATAAAAATAATTACTGTATATATATATATATATATATATATATATATATATATATATATATATATATATATATATATATATATATATATAATAGATTATTTTTATTCGATTAAGAATCGTTTCAAATAATAATCGCATTTATTTGTAAAATATTTTTCTTTTTTTGACACCCCTAGTAAGAAGTCTGTTTTGAGACAAAATGGCGGCGCATTGAAATGCAGCAGCTTGAAGACGCTCTTGGGAGTGTAGAGCGATTTGGCAAAAAACACCCGTCATTTCTGTCAATTTCATGGCTGGCTCAAAGCGTGAACACTCTGTGATCACATACGACCGACAGACAATTCTGGATGTGGATGGATCAGGTCGTTATAGACTGAAAGATGCATGTACGGCGGACCTCCTCGCTAGCATGGGAATACTTTGCGGGCTACATCGAGCGGCCTTTGTAGCAGCGGAGTCAAGTATTAGCGGGGACCGTCAATGGAGGCGACGTAAGCGGTGTGAGCGGAAGCAGAAGCGGGGATGCCGAGCGGGGCTAACAACAAAGGGAAAAGCTAATCACCAAAGAAGCGTGGAGTGTCCGGGTAAGAAGTCATTTAAACTAGAACTAGCCAGCGCCAGGCTGGATAATCCCTGCACACATAGCAATTCTCTTAGAATAAAACACAACTCACATAATGTTTTTTCTTTTGTGATCGTGTCAGAGGCAGTCACACATTGTACTGAGGTGGCTAACTATGATGCATTCAGTTTATCGCAGCATCAAGCAAACAATCTGAAAATTCCCGTCGTATCAATTCCTAGATATGGTCGAAACTATTTAAAGTGCACTACGCATAATAAACGCAACATTATTAATATTGCTACTTCGGATAATTTCAACAAACAATCCTCAAAACAGCCCACTACCTATAATATGGGCTTTTTAAACATAAGATCATTATCTTCCAAAACGTTATTAGTTAATGAGGTCATTAGAGACAACAAACTTGACGTCGTTGGTCTTGCCGAGATCTGGCTCAAACCAGATGATTTTTTTGCGCTAAATGAGGCATCTCCTCCTAACTATACGAATGCACATGTTGCCCGTCCTCTTAAAAGGGGAAGGGGTGTCGCACTAATATACAATGAAAACTATAATTTTACACCTAACCTAAATAATAAATATAACTCGTTTAAGGTGCTCACTATGAGGTTTGTCACACCGCTGCCTCTCCACCTGGCTGTTATCTACCGCCCCCCTGGGCCCTATTCGGACTTCATCAGTGAATTCTCAGAGTTTGTTGCTGATCTAGTGACGCACGCCGACAATATAATCATAATGGGGGACTTTAATTTCCATATGAATACCCCATCGGACCCTCCGTGCGTGGCGCTCCAGACTATAAGTGATAGCTGTGGTCTTACACAAATAATAAATGAACCCACGCATCGCAACGGTAATACGATAGATCTAGTGCTTGTCAGGAGTGTCACCACCTCTAAAGTTACGATACTCCCGTACACTAAAGTAATGTCCAATCATTACCTGATAAAATTCGAAGTTCTGACTCATTGTCAACAAACTAATAATAATAATAATAATAATAACTACTATAGCAGCCGCAACATTAATGCTGCCACAACGACAACTCTTACTGACCTACTGCCTTCGGTAATGGCACCATTCCCAAATTATGTGGGCTCTATTGATAACCTCACTAACAACTTTAACGGCGCCCTGCGCGACACCATTGATAGTGTAGCACTGCTAAAGCTAAAAAGGGCCCCTAAAAGGCGTACCCCATGGTTTACAGAAGAAACTAAAGCCCAGAAATTATCATGTAGAAAGCTGGAACGCAAATGGCGTGCGGCTAAACTTGAGGTTTTCCATCAAGCATGGAGTGATAGTTTAATAACTTATAAACGCATGCTTACCTCAGCTAAAGCTAAATATTACTCAAATCTCATCCACCTCAACAAAAAAGATCCTACATTTTTGTTTAGTACAGTAGCATCGCTAACCCAACAAGGGACTCCTCCCAGTAGCTCCACCCACTCAGCAGATGACTTTATGAATTTCTTTAATAAGAAAATTGAAGTCATTAGAAAAGAGATTAAAGACAATGCATCTCAGCTACAACTGGGTTCTATTAACACAAATATGACTGTATATACGACGGACACTGCCCTCCAAAATAGTTTCTCTCTCTTTGATGAAATAACATTGGAGGAATTGTTAAAATGTGTAAATGGGACAAAACAAACAACATGTTTACTTGACCCAATTCCTGGGAAACTTATCAAGGAGCTTTTTGTATTATTAGGTCCATCAGTGTTAAATATTATAAACTTATCACTTTCCTCTGGCACTGTTCCCCTAGCATTCAAAAAAGCGGTTATTCATCCTCTACTCAAAAGACCTAACCTCGATCCTGACCTCATGGTAAACTACCGGCCGGTGTCCCACCTTCCGTTTATCTCGAAAATCCTCGAAAAAATTGTCGCACAGCAGCTAAATGAACACTTAGTGTCTAACAATCTCTGTGAACCTTTTCAATCCGGTTTCAGGGCAAATCACTCTACGGAGACAGCCCTCGCAAAAATGACTAATGATCTATTGCTAACGATGGATTCTGATGCGTCATCTATGTTGCTGCTTCTTGATCTTAGCGCCGCTTTCGATACTGTTGATCATAATATTTTATTAGAGCATATCAAAACGTGTATTGGGATGTCAGACTTAGCCATGTCTTGGTTTAACTCTTATCTTACTGACAGGATGCAGTGTGTCTCCCATAACAATGTGACCTCGGACTATGTTAAGGTAACGTGCGGAGTTCCCCAGGGTTCGGTTCTTGGCCCTGCACTCTTTAGTATTTACATGCTGCCGCTAGGTGACATCATACGCAAATACGGTGTTAGCTTTCACTGTTATGCTGATGACACTCAACTCTACATGCCCCTAAAGCTGACCAACACGCCGGATTGTAGTCAGCTGGAGGCGTGTCTTAATGAAATTAAACAATGGATGTCCGCTAACTTTTTGCAACTCAACGCTAAGAAAACGGAAATGCTGATTATCGGTCCTGCTCAACACCGACATCTATTTAATAATACCACCTTAACATTTGACAACCAAACAATTAAACAAGGCGACTCTGTAAAGAATCTGGGTATTATCTTCGACCCAACTCTCTCGTTTGAGTCACACATTAAGAGTGTTACGAAAACGGCCTTCTTTCATCTCCGTAATATCGCTAAAATGTGTTCCATTTTGTCCACAAGCGATGCTGAGATCATTATCCATGCGTTCGTTACATCTCGTCTCGATTACTGTAACGTTTTATTTTCGGGCCTCCCTATGTCTAGCATTAAAAGATTACAGATGGTACAAAATGCGGCTGCTAGACTTTTGACAAAAACAAGAAAGTTTGATCATATTACGCCTATACTGGCTCACTTGCACTGGCTTCTTGTGCACCTAAGATGCGACTTTAAGGTTTTACTACTTAAGTATAAAATACTACACGGTCAAGCTCCTGCCTATCTTGCCGATTGTATTGTACCATATGTCCCGGCAAGAAATCTGCGTTCAAAGAACTCCGGCTTATTAGTGATTCCCAGAGCCCAAAAAAAGTCTGCGGGCTATAGAGCGTTTTCTATTCGGGCTCCAATACTATAGAATGCCCTCCCGGTAAAAGTTAGATATGCTACCTCAGTAGAAGCATTTAAGTCTCATCTTAAAACTCATTTGTATACTCTAGCCTTTAAATAGACTCCCTTTTTAGACCAGTTGATCTGCCGTTTTTTTTCTACTCTGCTCCCAACCCGGGGTGGACCGCTAGCCTGTGCATCGGATGGGGACATCTCTACACTGCTGACCGGTCTCCGCTCGGGATGGTTCCTGCTGGCCCCACTATGGACTGGACTTTCGCTGATGTGTTGGACTTTCACAATATTATGTCAGACCCACTCGACATCCATTGCTTTCGGTCTCCCCTAGAGGGGGGTGGGGGGGGGGGTAAAGTTAAAGTTAAAGTTAAAGTACCAATGATTGTCACACACACACTAGGTGTGGTGAAATTTGTCCTCTGCATTTGACCCATCCCCTTGATCACCCCCTGGGAGGTGAGGGGAGCAGTGGGCCGAAGCGTAGCCGCGCCCGGGAATCATTTTTGGTGATTTAACCCCCAATTCCAACCCTTGATGCTGAGTGCCAACCCACATATGCGGTCCTCTCCAAGGTTTCTCATAGTCATTCACATTGACGTCCCACTGGGGTGAATTTTCCTTGCCCGTATGTGGGCTCTGTACCGAGGATGTCGTTGTGGCTTGTACAGCCCTTTGAGACACTTGTGATTTAGGGCTATATAAATAAACATTGATTGATTGATTGATTGATACTGAATGTGTCGGTTTTCATTAGGTTGTGTTGTTGTGCCAAAAAGAAGTCACACAAAGTGCAACGCTCTTTTTTAACTTTTATTGTCAATCTTGTGCTAACAACAGGTCCAAGTCTGACACATTTTTTTTTTGTGCACACGGGATATAACGTTTAAAATACATTGGAAAGTTAACGCCCTCTGTGCCCATCTGTGTAAATGTTGCAAACATTTAATTCAATTCTTTTAATCCATCCATCCATCCATTTTCTTCCGCTTATCCGAGGTCGGGCCGCGGGAGCAGCAGCCTAAGCAGGGAAGCCCAAACTTCCCTCTCCCCAGCCACTTCTTCCAGCTCTTCCCGGGGGATCCCGAGGTGTTCCCAGGCCAGCCGGGAGAGATAGTCTTCCCAACGTGTCCTGGGTCTTCCCCGTGGCCTCCTACCAGTCGGACGTGCCCGAAACACCTCCCTAGGGAGGAGTTCGGGTGGCATCCTGACCAGATGCCCAAACCACCTCATCTGGATGTGGAGGAGCAGCGGCTTTACTTTGAGCTCCTCCCGGATGACAGAGCTTCTCACCCCATCTCTAAGGGAGAGCCCCGCCACCCGGCGGAGGGAGCTCATTTCGGCTGCTTGTACCCGTGATCTTGTCCTTTCGGTCATAACCCAAAGCTCATGACCATTGGTGAGGATGGGAACGTAGATCGACCGGTAAATTGAGAACTTTGCCTTCCGGCTCAGGTCCTTCTTCATAACAACGGATCGATACAGCATCCGCATTACTGAAGACGCCGCACCGATCCGCCTTTCGATCTCACGATCCACTCTTCCCTCACTCGTGAACAAGACTCCGATGTACATTTTTACTTGAACTCCTCCACTTGGGGCAATATCTCCTCCCTAACCTGGAGATGGTACTCCACCCTTTTACGGGCGAGAACCATGGACTCGGACTTGGAGGTGCTGATTCCCATCCCAGTCGCTTCACACTCGGCTGCGAACCGATCCAGTGAGAGCTGAAGATCTTGGCCAGATGAAGCCATCAGGACCACATCATCTGCAAAAAGCAGAGACCTCATCCTGCAACCACCAAACCATATACCCTCAACGCCCTGACTGTGCCTAGAAATTCTGTCCATAAAAGTTATGAACAGAATCGGTGACAAAGGGCAGCCTTGAAGGAGTCCAACCCTCACTGGAAACGGGCCTGACTTACTGCCGGCAATGCGGACCAAGCTCTGACACTGATCATACAGGGAGCGGACCGCCACAATCAGACAGTCCGTTACCCAGCTCTCTGAGCACTCCCCACAACACGGTCAAATGCCTTTTCCAAGTCCACAAAGCACATGTAGACTGGTTGGACAAACTCCCATGGACCCTCAAGGACCCTCTCGACAGGGTCCTTGTTTTAATTTAATCTATAATTAATTTTTAACCCAAATATGTAATTAAACATTTCTATATGAGCAGTCTTTATTTGATTTTTCATTTTATTTCTATAATGTGATGCGATGACGTCTTTTACTGTTATCTTCACACGCTCTTCTTCAGTCCCTTCCGGACTGTAGGTAAGTGGGTCGCTAGTTTGGTTGCTATAGT
The DNA here is from genome assembly GCF_033978785.1 of Entelurus aequoreus. Lineage (NCBI taxonomy): Eukaryota > Metazoa > Chordata > Actinopteri > Syngnathiformes > Syngnathidae > Entelurus > Entelurus aequoreus. The sequence goes on from NC_084737.1 coordinate 45,879,230, forward strand.
GTTTAATTAGAAATTAAACATTCAAATGTTTATAAATAACATGTATTGGGCACTTCATGTTGTATATAGCACTTTTCTATAGCCCATGAAAGCTACATTTATTAATAGAACTAATCTAATCTAATCCTTAAAGGTGTATGTGATGAACATTTCTGAAGTTGCTGTATGCAAATGTAGTATTTTGTGCACAAAAAATAAACGCCCCCTACTGGTCAGAAAGTGCATTTTAAAATTATTCATTCATTTCAGGCAACAAAAGACACATTCCAGTTTATTTTCTAGTTAGTTTTAGCACAGACCTGCAACACATGCATTCTTTGAAGTGTGCAGATTTAGTACCTATTTATTCCGCATTTGGTACTTAAGAATACGGTGACACTTTAATGAATTGTAACTTAGTTTTCTATTGTTTCTTGTAATTTATTTGATGTTGTCATGAACTTGCATGACGGTTTCATATTTGTCATTATTTCCTTGTATTTTTCTGTGTTTGCGGCTTTTCTGTTCCAGTGCTTTCTCTTTCCTATGTTTTTACTTCCTATGTTGAGTGCTGAGCTACACCTACTTTGGTTTAGTGATCAGGGGCAGGGGCGCCGAAAAGGGGGGGGGTAAAGGAGACGGATTCTAGGGGCCAATGATGGAGGGGGGCCCAGAGAGGCCCCTAATGATGATGAAATTATAATACAGGGGGCCCTGTAAAGATTATTTTCATGGGGCCCAAAATCCCTAGCGGGGCCCCTGATCAGGGGACACCTCCCTCTGATCACTAATTAGAAGGGAACCAGCCTTGCTTCTCAGGCGGGCGCTGGTGTGTTATTTGTGTTGCGTGTTTTTCTGCTTAACTGCAAGCATGTGTTTTCACCTATGGTCGGCTGCTCATACAACGCTGGTACTCCCTGCTTTTCCTACTTCTTAAATCAAATTACAATTTTATCTGCACGACGTCTCCTGACACTGTACCACGCCTACAACTGTCATGCCCATTGTGACAAATATGTGCTCCTACTGTACTTTATGCGCTGACTCTGGCACTTTGGTTTGGCTCTCGCTGATATAAGGACCTGTACAAATAAAGTTTGATTGTCCCCGTTTACACTGCACACCAAATCAGATTTTTTTGCCCTCAAGTGACACAGATCAGATTTTTTTTGCCAGTCTAAACGCTCCAAAGTGCTTCAAATCTGATCGTTTCGCATTAGATCCAGGCCACATCAGGAGGTAGTCCAAATCCGATTGGAATCTGATTTTTTCAAATTTGACTTTAGTCTAAACGCCCTGCAACCAGCCATGCAAGTTTTTGGTGCATCACTTGTCAATAGTGCGCAAATAATAGGCTATATGTAATATATGAATATGTATTTAGCGATTGTTGATGGACCGGAATTTACGCTGTGGCGCATTTGCTTACATGTGAGTTGAAAAATAAAGCTCCCGTAGATCCACGCTGATGTCCGTGTCTCCTCTACCTAACACAGCCATTTTAAGATTAGAAGCCCCCCAAGTAGTAGTGTAAAAATCCGATCTGTGTCACTTTAGGGCAAAAAAAATCAGATTTGGTGTAAATGTGTAAATGTGTAAGGAGGTAGTCTTAATCTGATTTGAATCTGATCTTTTCACAACTGCAGTGTAAACGGCAATGCGACCTGAATACCACTTTCACGTCATCTTTGGGCGAGCATACGTCATTTCTGTGCGCAGCATGACCACTTTCCTTTTTGCAATTCTCCTCTTTACCCTCTTGCAGTTGTTTTCCATCATCTGTCTACTTCCTCTACACAACAGCCTTGGTACAAATCCATTAACACGCTGATCTGTGGCGTCCATGTTTCCTTGTGTAGCAGCGACCTCCTCATTTACGTAATTCGGTGTTATTGAAAAAAGCTAACAGTGGTGTCTATCAATTTACGCTGCTGCCGCATCTACAAATGGTACCTTAAGTTTTGAAACGCCGATTTAGATTTTAAATTAAATACATAATAAAATAATTACCTACTTGTAGCTGTCATGAACCGTTGCCCGGATCATGTTTTGTTTTGTTTGGTATTCCTTGGTTGTTGATTTAGTTCTGTTTCAAAACCTTGGTTTGTTTTCTTTGTTGCCATTGGTGCTGATTAATGTTACATGCCTCTGATTAGTGGTCACCTGCTCCCGGTCACTAATCAGAGAGCTATTTATTCTTGCCTCTCGCCACACTCTGGCAGTTTTGTTTTGCGACACTGTTCTTTGGCTTCTTGTTTTTGTTTTGGCTTGTTCTGAACTTTAGCTTCCCGTGCCATCGGCACCTTTTTGTATTTTGGGCTTGATTTATTGGAATAACTCATTCCTCCTACCTGCACACTGCTTCCTGACATCCATCTGCATCTTGGGGAAATGACCAGTGCATAAACATGCGACCAAGATGTGACAGTAGCGCCAGGGACAAGTCAACTCTTCATCTAGGAGAGGTAGCTCATTTCAACAGATCAACTTCTGGTCAACTTCCTTTGTTTACACTTTATCGAACTGTGCATGAAAGTGACGTCAAGGCCACATTGGGGCTGATTTGCATTTACACTAGAGTCTGATAAAGATCACATTGTACTGGGAGTGTAAACAGTCAGCTGGAAAAAAATCTGATTTTCGAAAAAAAACAGATTTGAACCACTATGGCCTGCAGTGTAAACGTAGTCTTATAGAAACTTTAAGATGTTGGTGTACTTTGCCACTCATCATTACAAGCTGGATGAGCATCAACAATTTGTAATTTGTGGCGGTTAAGACCACCGGCAAATAACCTGAGTAATTGATGGACACAATTACTCTTAAACACTCTTAAAAAGCATCATTATACTGAAGCGGTATGCGTGAACGTCAATTTTCTGTTTTCGAGGGAGTACGTAAACTAGAAGAGCTGAAAATATTTTGTGTTTTACCTCAGGGATCAATACTTGGACCAAAATTGTTCAATCTCTATATAAATTACATTTGTAAAGTTACAAAGGACTTTAAGTTTGTATTATTGTTAAGGTTTGCAGGGGAAGATGACGGCAACTGACACCAGGGAGAAGTATGTACAATGACTTATTATATATATTAACCATATATATATAATAATCAAACAATACAAATATAAACTAAGGAAATGGAGTGTGAACTAGATCCAAAAGTGTATGTGGTGTGTGGCTAGGTGTGTGATTAGCTGTAGTGTGTGTTACCTAGTGTTGTGTTGGGCGAGAGGAGGAACAAGGCAGGAAGACAGTCCGTTGGGCAGGCAGATGATTCAGGGCAGTAGCGAAGGGACAAGATCCTTTCCAAGCGGGAGGTCGAGATCCAAGGGGCAGTCCGAGAAGCAGGGAAACGACGGCGAGGAATGACGAGACACACAGCAACGTCAAACACGGGAACGGAGGTCTGCGGTAGGATGACACGACATTGGAATGCGCCCTGGCCGTGACAATTATTTGCAGATGATAAAACTGTGTTTTATTTAGGAGAGAACACACAAAAACAGACTATATTTGAATCTCAGTAAAACTAAAATAATGCTATTTGGTAACAGTAGAAGGGAAAGTCAAACACAAATACAAAAATAGACGGAGTAGATATTGAAAGGGTAAAGAAACACATTTTTGGGTGTAATAATAGATGATAAAATATATTTTGAGATAAATATTATTTATGTACTTAATGTTTGTTTACTTACTATGGTATATTATTTATGTATTCACTGTTCTGTTACAGAGAACAAGGAAATGGGATACAATTGCTTTGGTATGAAGACGGGTAGGATTAAATAAACTCAGCTTCTTCCTACTCCATTTCGGAAATGCTGCAATGAAACAACTGGAATTATGTGATGCATTACATTGTATCTTATGCATGTTCGAAATAAACTGAACTGAACTGAACATCATGGCGCCAACATACATTACGCCAGTTTGCTCTTCCCCATTCAAACCCTCCTGCTATTGTAGCTTGATGTTGATGTTTTCTTCTGATTTCGAATCAAAATGTGTAATAAAAGTAACTGTTGTAATGCTCAAATTAGAAATGTTTGTCACTCCTGACAAATGATGCTAAGAAGCTCAATACAGGTTTAAGGCACGAATGTGCCTCACACATTTATCTAATTCATTTTAAATGAAAACATGTATTGAGGATGTATGATAACCGATAAAACAGATGGAATTGGAGTCACCGTCTCACCTGTAACCATGGTGTCAGGCTTGGCTAGAACCAAAAATGTGTCTCCATCTCCCTTTTAAAGCGGCTAGCATGGTACTCGACTCCGCTGCTGCGCAACCTGCTGGGTCCTCCCAGCTCGCTGTCAAAGAAGGCATTTCTCCAAGTCACATCAACATTTAGTTCTTTGCTATGTACTCTAAATCATTATTGATTTAAGGTGTATGAAATGTGTTTCCTGTGCAGGGGTGGCTTGTGGGCGACCGCCCAGGATGCAAGCTATGGGAAAGCACATGCACAAAACATGTATTTAAAAAATTAAAGACAAAAAGATCAAAACAAAACTTGTTGGTTTTCGAGACTACCACCACCTATTTCCATTAGCGGTCTGTTTGCCCATTTGCTTCAAGGTAAGGGCGGCAATTTGCCGGTCTGTATTTCTAAAAGGGATGCGTAATATTCCTCCTTTTCCAAATATACCTCTGGTGCAGGTCATTAACACGTCTGCCCATCTCACCAATGAGCCTGCACATTTCTGGCCCAGTTTTATGTAGAACTCAAGACAGAAAAGGGTTTACCCGCCTCCGAGGCGGAAAATCGGCGAACCAAAACAGACCCAAAATTTGCTGCCCTCTGTATAAAAACGATGAGCAAGCTGCCAAAAGGACGGGCAAATTGGTGGCTTGGTGCTCTGTATAAGAAACTGCTACTGACGCCTCAACTTGCTGCTGAAAGGTATACAGGTTGTGTCTCACAAGAGGCAAATGGGGGGACCGGCGGAGGTTGGCAAGGGGGAGGGGGGCGAGGGATAGACTGATCCCAGACCATTGAGGTCACACAACACAAACGGCTTCCAAATGAATTGTATTTCATTCTAAAATTCAAATAGACCCATATGTATCCATTTTTTCACCGCTTTTCCCATTCAGGGTGGCAGGGGTTCTGAAGCCTATCCCAGCTGCACTCGAACGAAAGGCAGGATACACCCTGGACGAAGTTGCCACCTCATAGCAGAGCCAACATACATACCTACATGTAATAAGTTGGGTTATGTAAAACAAATAAATAAATAAATATAACAAAAGTCTGTGCAGTTATCTACGTGACTCACGTGACTCTGGTTGATTGACGGGCGAATCAAGGCAGCTTATAAAACATTCTTGAAGTCCACGATGTCACAGGAGGGTCTCTATGGACTTGCCATCATCAGCATCAATCATAGAGTTGCACAACAGATTTTGTATAATGATGTAATTGATGATTTTGCATCAAAGAAGGCTAAAAAAGTTTTAGATTGCACCTCGACCTTTCTAGCCTTCTTTGATGCAAAATCATCAATTGCATCATTATACAAAATATGTTGTGCAAAAGTAAAGTTTTAGATTGCACCTCCTGGGACGAGGTGGCGACTTGTCCAGGGTGTACCCCGCCTCCCGCCCGAGTGCAGCTGGGATAGGCTCCAGCATCCCCCGCGACCCCGAGAGGGACAAGCGGTAAAAAAAAGATGAATGGATATTGTGTTGGTGGCAGGGTTTTTTGGGGATACGGGGGAGGCCAAGGGATTGGTAAATCTAGCCAGCATCGCCACTGTTCTGGTGATTGTTCAGAGATGTATTTTTCTTTAACAAACAAAATATACAAAAGTTTTGTTTCTTTCCAAACAAAACCCCAAATGAGTGGAGGCCTTGTGTTTGCGTTAACTTAGCATGACCTACTAAAATCACAAATAATAAGTGCTAGATAGTGTGTACAAATAAAACAAATGCACATGCTCTAAGTGGCCGTGTTGCATGTGAGCTACAAAGACTGTGTGTAATTGATAACACGTGCAAAAGTGATGTAGATCACCCTATATAAATGAGGATTTTGTATATACCACCGTCTGTCATGAAACACTCATCTACTGCATTTCAATGGCATCATGCTCCAACCGGTGGTGTTTTGTTGTTTTGTGGAACATGCAGCACACAACTGCAGTATAATCTGTGCCATCACACAACTGGAGAGCTTGTCCACAGCAATAGTAGCCCGCCAACCCTCTGGAACGGTATTGGGGCACACACTGTCTTTTCCTTTGTATTTAAAACCTTTCCATCAATCAACAGAGCCTTTTGAATGAACTTCGAGACATTTGAAAATGCTTATTTCCATGATTCTCATTTTTATGATTCTCAGAGACCGCAATCTATGATCATTGATTGATTGATTATTGCTATTTAACATCAGCATAGCCTTTCGAGACATCATTTTTGCCAATATTACAGTGGACATCAGGTTCAGGAGAGCTAAGCTGTTTTGATGTGATGTTATACTCAACCAGAAAAGCAATACATTTATCCATGCTGAAAGGAAATAAGCGCCCCCCAGTGTATGGGAGGCACACGACGTATAACTAACAGTCTCATTAGAGAGTGTGCATGGACACTGGACTTTACATGTAGGTGTGAAAACACAAAAAAACCAACTATTTGAGAAATTAGTCTAATTTAGTGCATGGAAACGTAGTGACTTTTAATAAACATGGCATCCACTGTTCAGGACTTCTACACCCTCTCAGAGAAAGACATCCCATGCACCATAGTCACCAAATGCCCAGTGAACACATGGCAGCAGCCACCGACCGGAAACTCCAGAGTCGCCACAACAGTGCCCCGAAAGCCCTTGAGGACGTCTAAGGCCGTCGGCAAAGAAATAGCTGGGGCAGTTACCGCTGCATCCAAAAAGTGCAAAAAGCCCATCAGACGCAACTGAAGGCCAAAGTACTCTGTGATTTTCTCATGGAAATTCCGTCTGTAGATAAAAAGCCCACCATCATTGCTGAAGATACTGGACTCTGTCAGCGAGCAAACCGCTCGGGGTCACGGTTTGTACGTCCAAGCTGCCGCCATATTTTGGATGTATGTTTGCTGGCAATATACGACGTGATCGCCACACTTCTGCGTACAGTGGTAGATGGAGATAAGGACATAAGCTTCACTACTGATTTATGGAGGTGTGATGTTAGCCCTACCAAGACGTGATGTCATATGTGATTGGGAAAATCTACACGTACAGTTTGTTAAATCCACTTTATATTTGCGTTATTGGTTATTGTTACCAGTTTAGAGAAGTGAAGTGAAGTGAAGTGAATTACATTTATATAGCGCTTTTTCTCAAGTGACTCAAAGCGCTTTACATAGTGAAACCCAATATCTAAGTTACATTCAAACCAGTGTGGGTGGCACTGGGAGCAGGTGGGTAAAGTGTCTTGCCCAAGGACACAACGGCAGTGACTAGGATGGCGGAAGCGGGGATCGAACCTGCAACCCTCAAGTTGCTGGCACGGCCGCTCTACCAACCGAGCTATACCGCCCCAAGAGAAGCAGTAAGTTCCACCTAATTTACTGGTTTAGTGTTTTGAGGACAAAGCCAGCTTTCTTGAAAATGTGCACACACCCAGACACACACACACACACACCCACACACACACGGAAGAATGCAGGATTTGCGGACTCAACCAATGCTCCCTGTTCACACCCACAGGCACGCACATCACACATGGACAAACCGCACACTTGAAATTATCAGTGAGTCACTGTGTTGCCCAGCTGGGCCTGAGGTGCTGGGGATTTCCACATAGGCAAAAACAGGTGGCATCTGCCTCGGCCTGAAATTGACATATAGCACAGCTATGTACAGCTGCACTAATTGTAGTAAAACCTGCAGTCAACCATAGGACAGGCAGGTCTAATATTATATGTAGATGGCACAAGGAAAAGGCGAGGTGAGGAGTCAGAGGTCCTTCACATAGTCAAAGGGCACCTGCCACAAACTAAATCACCTCAACAGCTGAGACACACCTGCTATTGTGATTAGCACACAATGCAGAAGTCCCCCTCCCTGAAAACAGACTTTGTGCTTACCCATACACAGCAAAGAGAATGCCATGCATGGCCTGTTTTCACCGCAAATAAAGTTCACAGAATCCCCACGCAAATCAGTAAACACAATCGTAGCTTAGCATCAAACACGACTGTCCCACGCTTTCTGTCGCCATGCTTGGGTTTCAAACATGCCACACTTCCTCCTGTGCTTTCTGTGTTTGTGTGTGTGATGGGTGCATTTTAGGGCAATGACAAGTTAAAGTTAAAGTACCAATGATTGTCACACACACACTAGGTGTGGTGAAATGTGTCCTCTGCATTTGACCCATCCCCTTGTTCCACCCCCTGGCAGGTGAGGGGAGCAGTGATCAGCAGCGGTGGCCGTGCTTGGGAATCATCTTTGGTGATTTAACCCCCAATTCCAACCTTTGATACTGAGTGCCAAGCAGGGAGGTAATGGGTTACAGTCTTTGGTATGACTCGGCCGGAGTTTTGAACTCACAACCTACCGATCTCAGGGCGGACACTCTAACCACTAGGCCACTGAGTAGTATAGGACTGACATGGGAAGACCCACTCGGGTATGATGTCGGGATCAGTTTTTTGTTGTCATGACAACATACTCAACACAGAGAAGTTGTGCAGAGCTTGTTTTTTGATGTGCATGAACTATCTGATGATGATTGATACATTTATGTTTGCTAATTGAAAGCAGTAGATGTTATGTTGATTTAAACAGGTTTAATACAGCACATATTTTTTGAATATACATTGTCAATTGTTGTATTGGGTACGGAAAAAAGCACTATACCAGGGCTATTCAACAAAATTGTTCGAGGGGTGACATATTCAAAAAGCTAAGGACCTCTTCCTTCACATGGCCAGTGTGTGTACGTGCAGCAGCCCAGCACACTTGTTGATAGTTTGATAAGTGTCCTGCTAATATATCTCCCAAGTGTCAGGTATGCTTATGTGACCATGAAATACAGCCAGCACAAATGAATAAGCATCGGTTCGATGCAAAGCAGAAACTATTTCAGAGGACCTCACTTGGGGCAAAAACACAAAATGCCTGCTGAAGAAGGCACACCGCGACGGAGGGTTCTCATGCAGAACGTACAACCTGTCACAACATTTGTTGATGTCTTTCTACCAATCTTCTGTCCAAAGCGTCCTGGCATATGCCATCCTGGCCCGGTATGGAAGCAGCACTTCGGCAGACAAAAAGGCTCTGCAAAAGCTGCTGGAAAAATAGCAAACGCATGACCAGACTAAATAATGCACTAAAACTGGCCTGCGTAATAGATTTTGACTATCTTTTTTTTAACACAGAAAATGCTCATTTTAAGATCACTGCATATATTTGGCACTATGGGTTTGACAATGCATGTGTGTAGTGTGTATGTGAAGTATGAATGAAATAGTATTTATTTTCTTAGTGCTTATTGACTTTATATACATACTTCTTAGGGTTTCACTTCGTGCTTTGAACTACATTTTGTTGTATATTATTAACAATGACAATAAAAGTAAGCTATTTAATCTATATATTTGTATTTTGAGAACCAAAATCCTTTGTAATGCACATTTGTTTTCAGTTTATTTCTTTCGTCAGAGTTACACATTTCTGGAAAAATAGCCTTGTTATGCAAAATACAAGTGTCCACTGCAGTGAGCACTGGCCTTTAAGAGGTTTAGATGTCAAGGCAAGGATCTGCCAGTGTGTTTAAGTTCCTCTATACAACAGAAGCACTCTAGTGTTTTTATTAATTTGCTGCAAAAACTTGAAAGTGTTTCCCAAGTTATGAACTAAACACTGGGGGCCCTGCGCTACATCCATTAGTTGGCTTCGATCATGGTTTCACATTACAGTTATTATTACTTTCTGGTATTTTGTTTTATTTCCGGTCAAGTGCTCTTATTTTTCGTTCCACTTCCTGTTTGCCACCTATTTGACACCATTCCTCTGATCTGAGCGCTGGCTCCCTTACCTGTTCCTGATTGGCAATCAGGACACACATGTCCCTGGTTACATGCTTCAAATTCCAGCCCTGTTGGTTTGCGCTTCATTTGCTTGTTTCCTCTTTGTGCACTTCCATGCTGCAGATCTTTGTTTTTTTGTGTTACCTATGTGTTCCCTAATAAAGAGGGCTTATTTCCTGCTCTTGTCTACCGGGTCTGCATCCAGTGGTCCAGACAAACATCAAAACGTAACAGCACAGCACAGTGGTGCTAGGTTATTTACTGCTGACTGTTGGGTGATCAACATTAAATTGTCACTTATTTTAAAAGACATGAAGAAAGAGAACACAAAAGGGCACAACCCACAGTATTGCTTGGATTTTACTGACGTCACGTCCCGCCCATTAAATATGCGTGGTGGTCAAGCTCGCTCAGTTTTCAATGGATACTAGCCACCATTTAGCCTTTCTCGAAGAAACAAAAAAAGCCCTATGCTTACGTAATTTTTGGCTGTACGTATCCTTCAGTTCGCTAAAATTATTTCTTCACAGTTTCTGGAGAGGTAATCAAAAAGGGCAGACAAGTGCAAGATTTTACGAAATTACGACGAGAAAAGCAGCTCACACCCCAGTCCAAGAGAGCAGAGTCGAAAAGGCATGAATTTGCAGTGATTACTCTGTTAAAGGCTTGCTTGATACACTTTTAACGTTTATTATTCCCCAATTAAGTATTATTTTGATTAAATTTGTATTTTTTAAACACGTTTGCTACGAGTGTTTCGTAACGCGCCAAATAAAAGAAAGCAAATGTGAGCAAAACCTAAAAGAGTTAAGCTATTACCAAAGGCAACAATCATACATGAAGCTTTCAGCACATACACAATGTTGACATCTATGGTTATATTTTGATAAAGAGGGTTAGGGTTAGGGCGTAAACGCAACAGTAACAAAAATGGCAGTAGACGGGAAGCTAAATCATGACATGCAAACTTACCTGAGCAAAAACGATGCATACACATCCAAGACAATCTTGATACCAATTTCCTTGACCCAGCCACACACAAATAAGTTGTAGACCTCCATGCTTTTCCAAGTTTCCATTTTGTCGTGTAGAATGGCGTCTGGAGCACAAAAGTTCGATATGTCTGCGAACGCGGGCGACGTATAATCCTTGATATCATTCGACAAATATTAAAGTATATGGATCTATTTCATTGCATAGTTAGAGTTGTTTTTCATATCTGCTTTTTGCAGGAAAATTTAATCCTCTTTTGTACTCGGATAGGTTGCTTGCTGTACAACAGCACCACTGGTTTCACTTCCGGGAAGAAGCCACGTGACAGAATACAAGCATTTTATACATAATAGAGTACCAATGTGAAGTGAAGTTTGAACTGCAATCTCAAATAATGTTGGTTCTGACTTATTTCAGCATGGAATATGCTCTTCCCTCCATATAAGACTGTTTGTGTACATCTATTAGCTTGACTGGTGACCTGTCAGTCACAGAGTAACGATTTGGATTGGTATCCACCCCCACACTAGAAAATAAATGTTAATCAATGTTTACTTAGCACTGTTATTACTCTGTGCGGATGTGTACTTGCAAAATGTTTATCTATCCAGGCATACACTTCTTAAAATTCCCTTTGACCATCCATCCACCTTCAGGCAAATAGAGACAGCAAGACATAGCATCGATGCATGTGTCTAAAGTGGGCAGAGAGATCTACGTGCAAATGGCTATCGGGGATATTTGGCAGAGGCCAATATTCTTTATCCTGAACAATATCTTAAAATGGCTAATTATACGGGCCAATTAGTAGACTAATTAGACAATTATCTAAGCAGACAATCTATTAGCAGGAGGTAATCAATGGGGGGCATAGCAGTAGAGATCGAGAGTTAACATTTTATCTCATCTTCATATTTGCCTTCATTGCACACTGCTAAATCTAATCAAACTTTATTTAAATAGCACTTTTCATGCACAGGCAAATGGCAATCACAAAGTGATGTACAAAACAAAACAAAACAAAACAATCAAACAATAAAAACAATAATAGAAGAAGAGAAGAAAACACACACACACACACACACACACACACACACACACACACACACACACACACACACACACACACACACACACAGAGAGATACAGCACTATTGACAATAACAATGCAAAAAACAAAAACATGGCATGGCTCAGAGGATTTGAAGTAAAACGTCAACTTTTTGATGAATCCACAGTGGTGAATAACTAAAATTAACGCAATACATGTACATATATTGTATAACATGTTTTATACTATATACATACATATATATATATATATATATATATATATATATATATATATATATATATATACACACATATATATATATATATATACATATATATATATATATATATTTGATTGTGTTATTTATATTTAAATTTTTACATGTGTTTTGTCATATGTGTATATATATATATATATGTATATATATACATACATATATATATATATATATATATATATATATATATATATATATATATATATATATATATATACATATGTATATATATATATATATATATATATATATATATATATATATATATATATATATATATATATATATATATATATATATATATACATACATATGTATATATATATATATATACACATATGACAAAACACATGTAAAAATGTAAATATAAATAACACAATAAAATATTTTAAAAAAAACCTAGATGATTAGTGAAAAGCCTGATTAAAAAGATGTGTCTTTAGCCTTTTTTTAAAAACAGATTCTTGTGTGGGTTACCTTCTTAAAATCTGCTGGGATTTTTTGGCCTGCAAGCCTAAAAACAAAACCAACAACTATTAATTGGGCTCACTAGATGCTCTATAGAGATCCTCATTCTGTGGCGACAGTGAAGTGAAATTACGTGTTTGTGTGAATATGTGTGGTCGACAAAAAGGTGGCTGAATATCTCTACAGGGAAGAGTCAAAACTTGCGTTCCCATGGGACACCTAGCAGATGTTATCTAAACATCTTGTCAACACTGTGGGGCTTCTTTCCTACTGGCCTTTTTCTGTTTACTTTTGGATTTTTGCCACCATGGACCCGTCACATAAAGGTAGTGTCTTTCTTCTGCGGTATGTCCCTGACACGAGCGCATCATTATGCACACACACGCAAATACGCAAAGCTGCTCGTACGTGCGCTCAACACTGGCATCCAGTCAAAGTGGCGCTAAATTGTATTAAAATAGTGCTTTGGTCGTCGCAAATTTACATGCGAATTAGGGTGAGTAGAAGTAATTACTCTGGGCGAGTGCCGCTAATTGAATAAGGGTGCTGCCTTTTTTCTCCTCTCTCATTGTATATTAGCGCTGCTGTGCAGTTCTCCTCAATGTCATTGTGCCACTGTTACGCCCCCTTCAAGGGCCCTCCATCATATGCAAATGTTTGCATGTGTGTGAATATTTCTATCTAAATTTATTTGATGAACTATTGTTCTACTGTGCATGTGTGAATAAGAGGGGGGTCATTGTAGTGCTTACTGTAAAAATTCCACGCTTTCAGGCAAATTAGGTGGATATAATCCGTCCAAATGGGTTGTGTCATTCACTAGCACACCTGCGGGAGACTATTTCAAGAGACGAATACAAGACATGACCAGGGCACACAGAAACAACCTGAGGCTATGTTTGAGAATGTATTGTCTTTAAGGTGTGGTGTTTATATGAGTAACTGTCACACTCACACTTTTTCCCACCCGGGCATTTGCAAGACAAACTGCAGCAACTAATCGCTGCATTGCATCAACCTCAGATTACTGCACTGTTGCTGATAGATAACAGATTATTATTACATTATTTAATTAGACATAGATACACATGGCCGTTGTATTGGAAGGGGGGGGGGGGGGGGGGGGGGTAAGGTGATGACAATTCTAAGGGCCCACAGCCTGCCCACACACAGCCTCAGGTAGCTTCCATGACACAATGATTATGCATACACTGAAGTAAAATACATTATATTGCCAAAAGTATTTGGCCACCCATCCAAGTGATCAGAATCAGGTGTCCTAATCACTTGGCCCGGCCACAAGTGTATAATATCAAGCACCGAAACATGTTGGACAATTCCATGCTCCCAACCTTGTGGGAACAGTTTGGAGCGGGCCCCTTCCTCTTCCTATATGACTGTGCACCAGTGCACAAAGCAAGGATGATAGAGTCTGGTGTGGATGAACTTGACTGGCCTGCACAGCGTCCTGACCTGAAACTGATAGAACACCTTTGGGATGAATCAGAACGGAGACTGAGAGCTAGGCCTTCTCGACCAACATCAGTGTGTGACCTCACCAATGCGCTTTTGAATGAATGGTCGAAAATTCCTATAAACACACTCCGCAACCTTGTGGACAGCCTTCCCAGAAGAGTTGAAGCTGTAATAGCTGCAAAAGGTGGACCGACATCATATTGAACCCTATGGGTTAGGAATGGGATGGCACTTCAAGTTCATATGTGAGTCAAGGCAGGTGGCCAAATACTTTTGGCAATATAGTGTATATCTGAATTAAAACAAAGTTATACTATATTCCAATTTTAATCATTTCAATAACACCTTTAGCCCCTTCCTAAAAATATTAGTATTTATTAATTACTGTAGATGCGTTTTACTGAATATGCACAAGCACTGTTTTAATATTATGTGATAATGCTTTTTATACTGTATTATTTGTTTTATGCACTGTATGTGATTCTATGTTTACTTGGACGTTGGAGTCTGCAATAAAGTTTGATTGATAATAAATGGTTTGGTCCACATCGTGGGTTGTTCTTCCCGCCATGGTTCTTCCTCATCGGATTTAAGCAATCGCGAGCGAACTCCAGCTGGGTTAAGATTCCCCCCAGAGAAGCACAATTCCGGACACCAGAAAAGAGTTGAAAATGGGGGCCAGGAGAAGGAGCAGCAGAGCAGGAGCCCAGGACATTAAACAATGTTTTTTCTTCTAAGAATGGATTGGTGAGAGATTAAAACTACCGAGGGCGGCTGAAACAATGAGACTACTTGTTCATTCATTTAATGTCTGTAACATTACCTTTGACGGGGCGCAGGCTGGACACTGAAGCCAACGTTTAATGTCATCTGGCAGCGCTACACTCTGGACAAGTCACCAGTTCATTTAAAAAAATTAAAAAAACAAGTCGCCAGTTTATTGTAAAGCAACGATGTGACTGTGTTTCATACATATTTTGGACAGTACTCCATTATGTGCCTATTCATTCAGAGGCTACATTGAATTGTATTATGACACATGCAAGTTCTGCTCAGTAATTTGTCAGATGATCATAATTGCTAATTATGAGCATCTGACGAAGGTCGGTTACGTTATCATGATGTGTTCAACGTGGTCTTGTAAAAGTGTTATTAGTGGGACATTTCAATAGCATAAATTCAAAACAGATAAATGTTGAAATATTTGTCGTTTGTTTTCATAGCAATGTAAAATAAAAGACACCATATTAGCTGACAACAACAAAGTAAAAAAAAAATATATTCACAATTTGGAAAAGTTTTACAATGACTTTCAATTAATAACATTTCCTGTGACTGTTGCAAGTGGAGAAAGGGTGTTTAGCAAAAACCGAAACTAGTTACAAACTGTTTCAGATCCACAACAATCCAAGAGAGGCTAAATCGCCTTGCTAGACTTACAACTGAAAGTCAGCTAAGCCGACAATTGAACTTCAAAGACCTCATCTAGACACCGGCACCTATTTATTAATACCACCTTAACATTTGACAACCAAACAATTACACAGAGTGACTCGGTAAAGAATGTGGGTATTATCTTCGACCCAACTCTCTCATTTGAGTCACACTTTAAGAATGTTACTAAAACAGCCTTCTTTCATCTCTGTAATATCGCAAAAATGTGTTCCATTTTGTCTACCACCGATGCTCAGATCATTATTCATGCATTTGTTACGTCTCATCTCAATTACTGTAACGTATTATTTTCGGGCCTCCTTATTTATGTCTAGCATTAAAAGATTACAGTTGGTACAAAATGCGGCTGCTAGACTTTTGACAAGAACAAGAAAGTTTGATCGTATTAAGCCTATACTGTCTCATTTGCACTGGCTTCCTGTGCACTTAAGATGTGACTTTAAGGTTGTACTACTTACGTATAAAATACTACACGGTCTAGATCCATCCTATATTGCTGATTGTATTGTACCATATGTCCCGGCCAGAAATCTGCGTTCTAAGAACTAAGGCGCACTAGTGATTCCCAGAGCCCCAAAAAAGTCTGCGGGAGTGATTTCTATTCGGGCTCCAGTACTCTGGAATGCTCTACCGGTAACAGTTAGAGATGCTACCTCAGTAGAAGCATTTAAGTCCCATCTTAAAACTCATTTGTATACTCTAGCCTTTAAATAGACCCTCCTTTTAGACCAGTTGATCTGCCATCTCTTTTCTGCTCTGCCCCCCTCTCCTGTGTGGAGAGGTTATCAGGTGACTACAGATGATGTGCTAGCTGTTCAAAGTCGGGACCAGGGGTGGACCACTCCTCTATGCATCAGTCGGTGACGTCTCTACACTGCTGACTTGTCTCCACTCAATATGATCCACTGCTGGCCCCACTGTGGACTGGACTCTCACACTATTAACTAGATCCACTCGACATTCATTGCACCGGACGCATCTGCGGTCTCCTCCGAGGTTCCTCATTGTGCCCATTGGGTTGAGTTTTTTCTTGCTGTGATGTGGGATCTGAGCCGAGGATGTTGTCGTGGCTTGTGCAGCCCTTTGAGACATTTGTGATTAAGGGCTATATTAGTAAACTTTGATTGATTGATTGATTGATGATCAGCAAATTTGGGGTTTCTGATGAGACATACAGTGAACAAACAGGCCAATTTAAACTTTAATTGAGATTAGATGAGGCCTGTTATTGTTTTTGATTTATAACAACACATTCCATATGCTCTTTGTTTTACTCGCACATTTAAGTTAAATGCTACATATTAACCTGTGGGCTATCTTGAGCCAGGACACTTTGTTTTTTTTTCCATATCAGTGCTTGATTGTTATATAAAACAAAATACCCACTACCTGTTTGTTAAGTGGTTAATTGATACTGTATTTGCAATCAAAGGTGTGATACCATGTTTTAAATCAATGAAATGAGAATAAGACAGGTAATAATTCATAATTTACAGAATAATACTATAACAGTGAGTATTAACTTAATAATACCTGTTAAGTTGTTAATTGTGAAACATGAAACAAATTGGGTGTATTACACCAGGCACTGTCAAGAAGAACAAGAACATTGATGTTGGCAATAAATGGGATATTCTCTCAGGGGGCCCAGAATATCTCGGGACGGCCCTGTAAATACATATTTGGTTTGTTCTATGTATCAGCCATAAGGTGTGAAGGGCAAAGCGTGGCTACTCTCAGGAACATCAACCTGCATTTATAAACCTCATCTGATCTAGGTCAGTCAAACGGAACTAAACACACTTGAACACGCTCTCTTGCATGTAACATGATGTGCGGCTGATACACTGAAAGATTAAACTTTCATCATCCATATGATTCTGTGATTGCTGACTGTCAAAGAAAAATGCATGAAATATATTTAGCAGATATGGAATTTTTACTAATGTTCTGCATCAACAATTTTGAAATATTTAACATGTTAACAATATGATTTTTCTATGAATGCAAAACTTAGACTTAGACTTAGACTTCCTTTTTATTGTCATTCAAATTTGAACTTTACAGTACAGATAAGAACACAATTTAATTTCATTAGCTCATGGTAGTGCAGGATAAAAAAGCAATAAGGTGCATATATAAATAAATAAATAAGTTACTGTACAGATAAATATATTGCACTTTTTCACATGCGTCCACGTTTATGGATGTATGTTATATTGTCTTTTTTATTCCAGGGAGTTAATCCATTTTGTGGGGAGTTGAGGGGATTTTTATGATGCGTTCAAGAGTCTTACAGCCTGAGGGAAGAAGCTGTTACAGAACCTGGAGGTTCTGCTTCGGAGGCTGTGGAACCTCTTTCTAGAGTCCAGCAGTGAAAACAGTCCTTGGTGGGGGTGGGAGGAGTCTTTGCAGATTTTCTGAGACCTGGTCAGGCAGTGGCTTTTTGCGATCTCCTGGATAGGAGGAAGAGGAGTCCTGGTGATCTTTTCCGCCGTCCTCACCACTCTCTGGAGAGACTTCCAGTCTGAGGCATTGCAGGCTCTAGTCCAGACAGAGATGCTGTTGGTCAGCAGGCCATCTATAGTGCCTCTGTAGAATGTGGTGAGAATGGGGGGAGGGAGCTGTGCTCTTTTCATCCGACGCAAAAAGTGCATGCGGTGCTGAGCTCTTTTTACAAGAGCTCCGGTGAGTAGGGACCAGGTTATATTGTCAGTTATCTGCACCCCCAGGAACTTGGTGCTGCTTACCATCTCCACGGCTGTGCCTTTTGATGAAGAGTGGAGCGTGGCTGGACTGGTGCTTCCTGAAGTCATTGATGATCTCCTTGGTCTTGTCGACGGTCAGGACCAGGTTGTTGGTTCTGCAACAGTCAACCAGATGTTTTACCTCTTCCCTGTAGTCCATGTCGTTGTTTTCACGGATGAGGCCCACTACTGTCGTGTCGTCCGCATACTTCACAATGTGGTTAGTAGTGGACCTGGCGCAGCAGTCATGGGTCATCAACGTGAACAGCAGCGGACTCAGGGCGCAGCCTTGGGGGGAGGCGGTGCTCAGGGAGATGGCACTGGAGGTGTTGTTGCCCACTCTCACAGATTGGGGTCTGTCTGTGAGGAAGTCAAGCAGCCAGTTGCATAGGAGGGTACTGAATCCAAGGGGGGCCAGTTTGCTCACCAAGTGCTGCGGGGTGATGATGTTGAATGCTGAGCTGAAGTCCAGAAACAACATCCGCACGTGTGTGTCCTTTCCTTCCAGATGTTCTAAGCTCAGGTGGAGTGCAGAGGAGATGGCGTTCTCTGTGGAGGGCGATAAGCAAACTGGTATGGGTCGAATGTGGGGGGAAGTCTGGAGACAATATATTCCTTTACCAGCCTCTCAAAGCACTTCATTTTGATGGGGGTGAGTGCAACGGGGCAATAATCATTGAGGGAGGAGATTGTGGGTTTTTTAAGCACTGGAATGATTGTGGCCGTCTCAAAACATGATGGTACCACAGCGAGATGTTGAAGATGTCTGTGAGAACCCCAGCCAGCTGGTCTGCACATCCCTTAAGCACCTTGCCTGGAATGTCATCAGATCCCGGTGCTTTCCGGGGGTTCACTCTCTTCAGGGTTTTCCGGACATTCGCTATGTCCAGGTTGAGCGGCTGCTCATCAGGGCGAGGGATGGATTTTCTCGCCGGAGTGGTGTTAAGTGCCTCAAACCTCGCAAAGTAGTTGTTAAGGTTATTTAGTAAGCTGATACTGTTGTCACAGGGACAGGGGTCAGCTTTATGGTCTGTTATGACCTGTATGCCCTGCCACTTTCGTCTAGTGTTTGTGGGGTACTCGAAGTAGTCCTCCACTTTCTGACTGTGAGCACGCTTTGCAAACTTAATGGCACGGTTCATGTTAGCTCTGGCTGTTTTTAATGCTACCATGTCGCCAGACTTAAAAGCCTTGTTCCGAGCCTTCAGCATTGCACGTACCTCACTGTTCATCCAGGGTTTCTCGCTGGCCCGTGTGGGGATGTTCTTGATCACACTGACATCCTCCATGCACTTCTGAATGTATGCGGACACAGACTCTGCATACTCCTCCACACATGTGTGATGATTATCGGTGGCGGCTGCCTTGAACATGTCCCAGTCTGTGGTTTCGAAGCAGTCTTGTAATGCTTCCATTGCTCCCTCTGGCCATGTCCTCACCTGCTTCACTGTAGCTTGCTTCCTGTTTAGCAGGGGCTTGTATGCAGGAATTAGCATCACAGATAGATGGTCTGAGGAGCCGAGGTGGGGGCGTGGTGCAGCTTTATATGCATGTTTAATATTGCTGAACACTAAGTCCAATTTCCTTCCACTCCTGGTTGCAAAATTCACATATTGATGGAAATGAGGGAACACAGTTTTCATATTAGCTTGATTAAAATCCCCTGCCACGATGAAAACTCCCTCTGGATGTGTAGATTGCAGTTCATTGATGCAGTACAAAACATTCAAAGCTTCTTTGGTGTTAGTACTGGGAGGAATGTACACTGCTGTGAAGATCACAGCACTGAATTCCCGGGGTAAATAAAATGGCCTGCATTTTATAGTTAATATTTCTACATCGGGAGAGCAGTGACATGAGACTATCTTCCCATTATTGCACCAGTTGTTGTTGATGTATATACAAACACCACCGCCTCGGGATTTACCGGTGAGAGTGCTGCTCCTGTCCGACCGAAACATAGTTAGCCCCTCGATGCTAACTGCCTCGTCCGGAACGGTTGGTTTCAACCACGTTTCTGTGAGAAATATGGTGCAGCAGTCTCTCATCTCGCGTCTTGCATTTAAATCCAGCTTCAGGTAGTCCAGTTTGTTCTCCAGGGAGCGGACATTTGAAAGCAGGATGGAAGGAAGCAGCGTTCTATGAGAATTAGCCTTTGTTGTTGGCCCCGCTAGGCATCCCCGCTTCTGCTTCCGATCACATCGCTTACGTGTCCTCCGTCGACGGTCCCCGCTGGTACTTGACGCCGCTGCTTCACAGGCCGCTGGATGTAGCCGGCGTAAAATTCCGATACTAGCGAGGAGGTCCAACGTATACGCATCTTTCAGTCCAAAACGGCCCGATCTCTCCACATCCAAAATTGTCTGGCAGTCGTACGTTACCATGGAGTGTCCACGCTGGAAGCCAGCCATGAAATTCACAGAATTTATTGGTATATTTGCCAAAATGTTCTATTTCTACCATGAGCTTCTGAAGCTGCAGCCCGGCAGGGCGCCGCCATCTTCAAAACTCCCACTTAACCAAAAAAATGTATGCTTTTTATTTATTAAAAAAAAAAAAAAAATCAGATATTTGTGCAACAAGATTAAATGTGACATGACAGATGTGGCAACTATATCATGGATTAAGAAATGTGCCTCTACTCACTAAGCATTATTTTAGATGATATCATCCTATCACAGTAATTTGTATTGAACAATTGGCAAAACAGGATTGCTCATCAAACACTTATTTGGAACATCCCACAGGTGAACAGGTTAATTGGGAACATGTGGGTGCCAAGATTGGGTATAAAAGCAGCTTCCATGAAATGCTCAGTCATTCACAAACATGGATGGAGCGAGGGTCACCACTTTGTCAACAAATGTGTGAGCAAATTGTCGAACAGTTTAAGAATAACATTTCTCAACGAGCTATTGCAAGGAATTTAGGGATTTCACAATCTACGGTCGGTAATATCATCAAAAGGTTCAGAGAATTTGGAGAAATTACTGCATGTAAGCGGCAATGCCCGTGACCTTCGATCCCTCAGGCGGTACTGCATCAAAAAGCGACATCAGTGTGTAAAGGATATCACCACATGGGCTCAGGAACACTTCAGAAAACCACTGTCAGTAACTACAGTTGGTCTCTACATCTGTTAGTGCAAGTTAAAACTCTACTATGCAAAGCAAAAGCCATTTATCAGCAACACCCAGAAACGCTGCCGGCTTCGCTGGGCCCGAGCTCCTCTAAGATGGACTGATGCAAAGTGGAAAAGTGTTCTGTGGTCTGACGAGTCTACATTTCAAATTGTTTTTGGAAACTGTGGACATCATGTCCTCCGGACATGAGATTGACATGATGTTTCGAAAATTATTGTCATTTACAAAAAGGGTTGAACATTTTTCAGTGAACCTGCATTGCATGTGTACATGTTATTGAGTCCTCATTTAGCGGATGCTGCAGGATTTCCTAAAAAGCTCATTTGAATTCAAGAAACATTTTAATTTTGTATTTTTTTAATATACATTTTCATGCACACTGTCAACGTTCATTGTTGATTAACTATTGTTTAAAGATACACTTGCCAATTTTGGAATTGGCAGGTGTGTGTGCGTGCGTGTGTGTGTGTGTGTTCCTGATGGTGATATTATGAGTTAAAAAAAACTGTTGCACAACAGCCAGACTCAGAGGTTAAACACTTCATTGATTAATGGCTGCAGAAAAAGTTGAGTGCACACACTGGATCCATATGATCCAATTGACAAATAGTCAGATACACAATTGTGTTTACATTATAGTGTGTTTGCAATCCTGTCTGTCTGCAACCAATCTACTGCTTTTGCCCCAAACAGAGCTTGAGGCTAGTCTGTGTTTCCTGGCCAGGGGGCACACTCGCTTGGTGTTAAGGGTGTTAACAGGAGGCACGCAGAATGAAACAACAAAAGATATGCCTAGAGCCAATACTCAGATGCCTTTGAAAAACAAGGAGTCTCCATGGGGGTAAGAAAGGTATAAGAGAGTGTGAGAAAGCAATGCTGGATGAGGGACGTATCACTGCGGAGAAACAAGACTTCGAGGCAGGCAAATTTAAAATAAGGAGGAGTGTGTTTCTGTTTCTCCCCCCCTACGAAAAGGGAAAGATGTGTCACGAATGCGCTTTACAGTAAACAAGAGTCCTGAACGCCCAACTCTCGTCAAACAAAGACAACAGCGAGAGAGTTTAGAGATAAATAGATGAAAGCCGGTGAATGACAGAAAGGGCAGTTAATGATGTCAAAATGATGATTTGTATTTTTCCAGCTTTTCACAGTTAGCGTTTGCGCCTCACTGATGTGGGTCGGAGGGATTTCTCTAGCGTGTGTGGATGTTTTTGTTTGTTTTTTAACATCAAACCCACTTTGTTTAGCAAGCACCTCTTCTGTCAGCATCATTAGTGTGAGATAATCCAGACAGGTGACAAAAAAAGAGCTTATGTGAAGCACGTTGAAAGTGATGCAGCTGATTTTTATTTAGAACACAAAAGGGCTGCAAACAGGGCGGCAGTCAGCTTGTAAACAGGCGACTATTTCTTGGGTCAGTGACGCTGAGGGACTTTTGGCCACAAAAAAAACGTGTACACACACCCAGTGTCCATGCAGCCAAGCACCAAAAGTTGATATTTACATATTGCACTGCCCTTGGATAGTAAGCCATAAACAAAACGAATAAAAGAGCATGCATCATTGATATCTACATTCCTAATTTCCTTGTCAAATTCCTCCTCTGTTCATATGCCATATACTGTATCTGTTTATAATAAAGCCAGATATTTTTTTGGCTGCAACGTTAAAAAGTAAACACTGCTGTGGAAGTCCCTCCATTTCCTGCTGACTTCCTGTCATGAGGACATGCATGCACTAACACATACACACAAATGCGGTGCAGCGGGGGAGGGTCCGTTCTCTATTTCCCAGCAAAGCCATGCCTGTCAGCGCTAGTTTTTCCTACACTGACCTGTCATAACCACTACACAAACAGGTGGCCCTGGGGTGAAGTGGAAGTCAAAAGAGATATGTAGAAGTATTAACCCTAAAATAGGCATGGGTGTCTAGGAAGCCGGGAAGATGTGCATGCAACAAAACCCTGCATTCATTTAAGCTTCCCATCAGGCGAAGGCCAATACCTCCCCTCCAAGAGTCGCCAACTTCTTGATTAATCACAGACCTTCGCATAATTTGCAGAAGTTATCATGTGCAATAAATCTAAGCATGCGGGAACAGTCTCATAGCAATCAAGGGTAAAAAACAACCCAAATTTAAATCAAGCAGATTTGTGTACTGCACAACCTGACACCTACATTTTAACTTGAACACGTATACCAGGGGTCACCAACCTTTTTGAAACCAAGAGCTACTTCTTGGGTACTGATTAATGCGAAGGGCTACCAGTTTTATACACACTTAAATAAATTGCCAGAAATAGCAAATTTGCTCAATTTACCTTTAACTCTGTTATTATTAATAATTAATGATATTTATCATTGTGGAAACACTGATCATCTTAATGATTTCTCACATTAAATATATATAGAAACAAATAAATATCAATATGCAACACTTTATTTTTATATTTTCTCTAAGTGCACATTTTTCAAATTGAACATTTTCAAATGATCACTTCTAAGACAGTCTTGTGAAATCACAATATCCCATTTTAACTAGCGAGCCACTAACATTTTTTAAACAAATCATGAATTACTTTGCACCATGTTTGTACAAATAATAACTCATGTAAAATAAAATTAAAATAAAAAAATAATAATTTATGGAACATCATTAGTAATTTTTCCTGATTAAGATTAATTTTAGAATTTTGATGACATGTTTTAAATAGGTTAATATCCAATCTGCACTTTGTTACAATATATAACCAATTGGACCAAGCTATATTTCTAACAAAGACAAATCATTATTTCTTCTAGATTTTCCAGAACAAAAATTTTAAAAGAAATTCAAAAGACTTTGAAATAAGATTTTAATTTGATTCTACAGATTTTCTAGATTTGCCAGAATATTTTTTTTGAATTTTAATCATAATAAGTTTGAAGAAATATTTCACAAATATTCTTCGTCGCAAAAACAGAAGCTAAAATGAAAAATTAAATTACAATTTATTTATTATTCTTTAAAAAATAAATTTACTTGAACATTGATTTAAATTGTCAGGAAAGAAGAGGAAGGAATTTAAAAGGTAAAAAGGTATATGTGTTTAAAAATCCTAAAATCATTTTTAAGGTTGTATTTTTTCTCTAAAACTGTCTTTCTGAAAGTTATAAGAAGCAAAGTAAAAAAATAAATGAATTTATTTAAACAGGTGAAGACCAAGTCTTTAAAATATTTTCTTGGATTTTCAAATTCTATTTGAGTTTTGTCTCTCTTAGAATTAAAAATGTCGAGCAAAGCGAGACCAGCTTGCTAGTTGTGGGGAGGCGGGGCCGGCGGACCGACGGCGCCCGTTCCAAGATGGCGGCGAGGAGGCGTGGACGAGCGAGCGGCAAGGCGGGGTGCGCTGGGAGCGACGCCGCCATCAGCACAAGGTGCGTGAAGCGCGCAGCTGTGGACAGTGCAATCATCCTCTCGGACCGTATAAAAGGGCGAGAGACGTGAACATCAAGAAAGGAGACGGAGAAAGACGGCGGACAGGAGGAAACCATCCTCTGCTGCCACGCAAACGACGGCGACGTGCTGCTGAAAAGCAGACGGCGGACGGGAGGAAACCATTCGTGTGCTCACGTGAGAAAAAAGGCAGCTGCTGAAAAGCACGCAAAAGACTCTTTGATTGAAATAATAAAGAAGTCTAAACCGTCTCACGACAATGTCTTCCCTGGATGGTCCTGAGAACCCGCACGACAGTTAGGACTGTCACACTAGTAAATAAATACAATTTAAAAAATAGAGGCAGCTCACTGGTAAGTGCTGCTATTTGAGCTATTTTTAGAACAGGCCAGCGGGCGACTCATCTGGTCCTTACGGGCGACCTGGTGCCCGCGGGCACCGCGTTGGTGACTCCTGACGTATACTATGCATAGATTACAACACTAGTGTTTCCCAAACACTGCCATGGTGCCCTTCAAAATGCATTGAAATTCCTATTGGTAATCAAGAAATATTCAGGAGTACCTTGGTTTCCGCACGCCTCACTTTTTGCATGATTCAGTTTTGAAAAAATATTTTCACCAAAACGTTGCCGTTTCCACCAAGCGTCTTGTTGCTGTATTGCCAAATATTGTGTGACAAAAAACTTTTTTCATTTGGCGGGATATAGTTTCCTTTTACGGGGACGGCGTGGCGCGGTTGGCAGAGTGGCCGTGCCAGCAACCTGAGGGTTCCTGGTTCGATTCCCAGCTTATACCAACCTCGTCACGTCCGTTGTGTCCTTGAGCAGGACTGTGGAAAGGCGGGGCCGGCAGCCCGACACCGGGGCCCGCTCCAAAATGGCGGCGTCTTGCTCTCGCTGCATACATTGCTCGGCGTCTTGCCTTTGCCTCTCTACCTCCTTCCCCGTCTCTCTCGGCTGTCACGCTTTTATACACAGACAGCAGATTATCTGATTGTGCCCAGCTGCCCGACCCACGCACCTGTAGTCCATTTGGACGCGGGTTCGCAGGCCACGCCTCCTTGCCGCCATCTTGGAGCGGGCCCCGGTGTCGGACCGCCGGCCCCGCCTCTCCACAAGGACACTTCACCCTTGTGTCGTGGTTAGCGCCTTGCTCCCGCCATCAGTGTGTGTGAAGGTGTGTGTGAATGGGTGAATGTGGAAATAGTGTCAAAGTGCTTTGGGTACCCTGAAGGTAGAAAAGCGCTATACAAGTATAACCCACTTACTCACTTACTTACTTACTTTTCAAAGAATCCTGCATGTCGGTGACTCAGTGTTCATGCCTTTTTAAATGAGTAAGACTGTAAAAACAATCCACCATGGGGACAAAGAAAGCTGCAAAAATTATATATGTGAATAAATAAGGTTAAAGACTAGTGAATTCAAGAAAGAACTTGTAGCAAAGTACAAAGGTGGTGTCCGCTTAACAGTCATCAGTCAAAGTAAAAGTGATGCTAAATGTTCATTAATCCACTTCGTCTATTATGTGTATGTATTTTGCATTGTTTATTATCAACTTTCTGTAGAAGACATGTTGACTGGATTTACATTATTTCTGCTTCGGTCTTAGGCCGACAATTTTGGAGCAAATTACTAAAGAAAACTGAGGTATCACTGTATATTCCTAAAACAGCCTGATAATATGTGATGCACATTTAATAAAACAATTGCAATATTTTTCTATCCTCTGATACTAAGTTACAAGCATATGCAAATTGCTTTACCAATAACAGTAATAAACACAAAAAGTTGTTCCCACAAAAACAAAAGATGGGGATATGCCGTGTGTTTTGAATTATGATTGGATTAGAGTACCGGTAGATATGAAATATTCATCTGACTCCTACAGGGACAAGATGCTGTTAAAAAGGCATTGATTTGACAAGCCAAACAAACGCTGATGAGGCTTGATAATCAATGGCCTCATTGATGACAGTGTGCAGTGGCCCTGGGCTCTGAGCAATTGGACGACCTCCCCGTGAATAATGAATGACGAGATTCCTGATTGATCAGTCCGGTTTGTCTCGCTTTACAGTCAGCTGGCATTTCAATGGGGCTATTGGCACCAAATTCGACAGACAACAACACCCAGATGCCATATTTTTGACACAGCATTTTAGGATGGAAGTACATTGTACCTTTAAGCAGAGTGGTTTGCAATGCTCTTTTACAACACGAAAGCTCTGGGTTCAACTTTTGACTTGCTTTGTGTGTACTGCGTGTACTCGGACTTCGACAGTTCAAAAACAAGGGCACTTACAGTAAATACACTAAATTGACTGGAGGGGGGAATGTGATTGTAAATAGTTGTCTCTCGTGTGATTGACAAGTGATCTGATGTGGCAGCTAATCAAACATTGGAGAGTATAAATATTGACAACATGGACATAAAATGTAACTGGCGAGAAACATTTAGTCAACTTGTCCTTGAGCTGTCAATACTTGGGCCTTGAACCAGGTATCCAAGTGTGTGCACACTTAAAAAACATTGGTGGGGTACAGTGTGTTTTGTCATTTCACCGGCTTCCCCACACCAGTGCTGAATGTCAGCTCCCTTCTTCTTTTGTACTCGCGAGAGATGGGGGATGATGAGGGGAACAAAAAGCGACACAACAAAAAAGGAGACAATAGAGCTATCTTCGCAAAATCTCCCGCTGCTGTCGCTTCACCACTCTCTTCATTGCTCCCTTTGTGCCACCATCCACCCAACCACCGTCACACACCTTGCTCCTTCATAGAATATCACTTAGGTATGTCCTTGAATCATCCTCCATAGGCAAACACACTAAGGCAAGCCGTGAAAAGACAGAAAGGAAGTAAATGCATGCTTTTATCTTCTAGCGGATGCATGGTAATGGCGGATGGGTAAGGCAAGAATTGTGAATACAGTTTGCTCCACTAACTTATCGGTACGCCAATCATTTTCATAATGTTGCAAAAAAACTCAAGAGTTCTGTTCCAAGTGTTCCTCAACAAATGTTCCTCAAAGTTTCAGCCTACTGGTAATTTGAATTAGAAATTCCCCCACAAAGATTTTGTAGTAGAATAGTATTTTTTTTCCAAGGACTCACAGGGCTCAAAGCATACATACAATCATATTATTTTCAATAATCAATTGTAAATGTACTGTTTGTAACTGTTTGGAAGTATGCCCTTTTTGGAACACATCCCTACAGGTGTTAGGGTTTTACGCATTAGCTCTCAAAGTCCCAGAGAGACTCAAGTTGCTGGAAAAATTACCCAGCTCAAACTTTATTGCTTAAATTCTTGTGAACGCTAAATTGTTTTACAATATGTCTTTATACTACTCTCACATCGTTCCTTTGTCTCTCATTACAAATCGCTTACTTTTCCATTCCACAGCATCACTGCAAATATCTGGTTGTAAATATTGATCATCCGCTACGACAGGTTAACTGTTCATAGGTGTGAATGTGAATGCTTGTTTATCTACTGTATGTGCAGTTAAAGGTTTACTTTACCGCTTGCCCAAAGTCAGTTGTAACCCAAACGAAGACAAGTGGTATGAAAATAGTTTCCAGATAAGCTCATGGTAAATGTTAGCTGTGGAGGTTTCTTCTAGCACTAACAATCATTTTAAGTATATCCTCAAGTCGGATGTCTTGTATCCCAGCATCACAAGCTGGAGTCAGAAGAACCATCCGTGCAGTATATTAAGCTAAAAACAGATGTTACTTTGAGACCAGTTGTCAAATATTTAAATTTTTAGGCCCCATAAGGTCATTGGTGTGTAAATTGATGACCAAAGCAACTTTGTTTTATCAGTTGTCACTACATGCAGCCCATCAGTCTCAGGTCAAAATGTAATTATTTTTACTTTTTTTACCTCCAATAAAGTCTGTAAGAGTTAACATTACATTGGATGTAGGCCAAACCACAGCTCACCATATGGCGTAGTCATTTAAGACTGTGGAAGGTAGCTATTGTCTGAAAGTCTGTCTGTGTCAGGACGGTGTCCATCATATGTCCAGTAGTTAAGAAACTTTAGCCCATTCTTCTTCTCTCCAATAAGCAGTCTTGTCCTTGGACTCCTTCTAATTAAATTATCCTTCTGTGAACTCCAGACACATTGAGCTAACCGTCTTTGCTTTGGGAAAAGAAACAAGAGAGCAATCTAAAGAAAGAGGATGGCTAATACCAATGTTTGTTCCTCTCAATTACAGTTTTAAATGGAAATCAATGTCGCACAGGGAATGAGCGGAGACTTTAACGTTAGGGTGATAATCACAATAAGACCAAGCTTAAATCAACACCAGACACAGGTCTCTGGAGGTGTAGGAACAATACAGAGAGACTATTCAATTCTCAGTCTTGCTCTTGAATTCTATCTATCACTTCCATACAACAGTTGTCTCCAGTCTCCCAAACAGCTGTCTGGTTGCTGGGATACCACCCATAACTTTCACCATGGTAACATCTGGAATAAAGGTGGGTGGGCAAGAAGCCAGGATGGGCCTGGAGTTTCACTGGGGCTATAAAACTAACACAAATAAATCTCACCACACAACCCTACATACATAGACATATCAGGCAATTGAATTTAAGTTAACCGTTTCTCACCTCTGTTAGAGACAGTCAGGAGCTCGGTTTGTATTGTAGCCTAAACATTGAAGGGATACTTAAACTTTTTTTTTGGAAGATATTTTGTGTTAGTTTCATTTACAACAGTGACTGAGATATGCAGAAGAATAATGAGGTTCTTCCCTTGTTAATGTCCATAAGTAAATGGCCATGCGTTGGTATGCTTTCTCTATTCCACCTGCACACTTTGACATATATTTCCCACAAAATATCTTCTATTTCCCCTATCGAGAGCAAAAATGTACAGTACTCTATCAAGTCCCCAGCCACACTCTTCATTGCTTAAAAAATATATACACATATTGCAAAATGTAGTATGCCACCAAATTATCTATCTGATACTCATTGGGTTTATTCTGTTCCACTCTGTGCAACTGTCTGACCGCTGTCTTCAGAATGAGTATGTACACCACAGTGACAGCTTATGTAATTGATGTCAGTGTGCAAGGCCAAATACATTTAGCTTTAATATGTTTTTATTAGGATTAAATCAACATTTTTGTTCAGCCACACTTTCAAGTGAGTGGTTTGCAGTATTTATTGAGGCCCCTTTTCCAGAACGCATACCACATACATAGAGCATACTGTTTAGACTTCTTGGTTTTTAATTAAACATAGATTATGGCTAATTTTGATCAAATGCAGACATGCATTGTATTACAGTCAGCCTTAATGTGGTTGTTCAGTTCGTTTTTTTTTTTCAGTTCTCATAGAAAATCATTAATTCTATGTTACGGATTTTGTTACATCTCCACATGTCAATGATTTGTGTGATCCCAAGATGCAGAGAATGTAGGCAGTGTGCAGGTAAACTGTCATTTTATCAGGAACAACCGAGGGAGTACCAGGGTGGTCAAAGCAGGAGTGCAGCATTGGTAAGTAGAAAAGCTTAAAATCACAAGAAGCAAACAATGCTGTATCGAGGAAATAAACACAAACCCTTTCAGTGCCAAATTGCACAATGATCCAGCAACTCACGAGGGAACAACATTACAAATGAAATACACAACATTACAAATGAAATACAAGTGAGCTTGCAGGATAAGGCACCGAAAGTAAAGATGCAGTAAAACATAGGGATGAAACAGCAAATAGTCAAAATAAGAACACCAGAACAGGAAATCAACAGGGAAACATTTAGCAGAACCAGAAATCTTCATGTGTACTACAGCAGTACGCTACCCACCAAAAGACGGAATCCAGGCGCCTCAAAGTCGAAAACTACTGGAGAATAGAGGTCAGATTAGCGTAGGACCACTGAAACCTGTGCCTCCGCCACGACGAACCATATCGAACTTCCACCGGCCCAGCCATGAGACCGGAGAAGAGCCAGTGCTGCAGCCGGCGAGGAGGATGAACGCGTTAAAGGTTTTCAAGCAGCTGGAAAAACAAGTGTGAGATGAGCATTTCTTTGCGAGCGTGGAAGCAGAGCACCGGATAAGCGCACCTGCAGCTGGCACAGAAGCGGTGGCGTCTCGGGAAAACTTACTGGATGCAAAATGGGGGGTGGCATCTTGTTGTGATGTTTGAATTGCTTATTCTTTAGTATGTAGCAACAATAGCATGTTTTTGATTTTATCCAACTAGTGATTTAAACACGGCAAAGTAAAAGTGGAAGCAAGAACATATTTTTCACAACAGCTTGCATGTACCGTATGTTCTCACTGTATTAATTACATACCTCTGTGAAGGTGTCGGGTACATTATGGTTTCCTTTTACACCTGAAATTGCTTTATGCACCTTTACAAGACATGTGTTCCTTCAAAAAATGGTCAATAAAGTTGTATCTAATCTAGTAAATGTAAAAGATGAAAGCAACAGTTGGCGCTGACACACTCTCATCAATTGAAGCACACAGTTTATATAAGTAGAAAGCCACATTTTAGTCATGCAGTGCAACTTGTTTTTGTGTTTTATTCAATGTTTTACATCCAGCACAGTCATTTCTCTTCACCCCCTAATTAATATTTTTTTCCAATCACAACCTCCAATGCATGTGCAGTGTGTTGCACATTACAATAAACTGTTGCTTGAAGGTAGCAACGCACACGCTCACTTGTACACACACAGGTTCTCCTCCTGTGCACATCCTCTATGCTTGGAGGGTGAAGATATGCAAAGTGTCACTATCATCAAAACAAAAACTGCAGGGGAATATAGGGCAATTGAGTGAATTAAAATGCATCCCTGGAGACATGTCTTTCTTTTTCTTCCCCTTGCACTCTTCCCCTCATCTCTCCTCTTCTCACTCGGGAGAAATTGTCGTCTCCTCGGTACACATGTTTCAAATTACACCATCTGCACATAGCCAGAGTCATTGAAACATGATCAAGTACTGTGGTTATTTTGGAATTGAAATCATTTTTAAAGTTACAAATAATTTGAGAGACACTTTGACAAGCACTTTGGAAGTGTGGCGCTTCAACCATGGAGAGCAATGGGAAGGGAAGAGGTGTGTAGTTACTGTGCAATATGGCACAAAATACATGAGTCTCAGGGAGTCAGTCATGGGAAATCAATATGGAAAAGTGGTTATTGATAAGCAACTAAAATGAAGAAATGTTCACAGAGTTAAATGGCAAAGGGGGAGAACATTCACTTTACTGGCATATTCTTTTAGCTGTTAATTCGACCTAAGCGGCATCTGCTCTACAAATACAGTCAGAATGAGATTCAGAAGATTGTACCCATAAAAAAGAGGATTTGAGGGAGCATTAAAGTTTGCCCATGATATAACACATATGACTTTCTTCTGAAGATTGATGGGCGATGAAGGTGGAATCAGACGTTGCCCATCAGATATACAAATCAATCAATTCTTATGAGGTAGACAAACACGCAACTGGACAAAGTAATGTAAAATAAACAACAACGAGGAAAAGAAAAAGGTGGTAGGCGAAGGGGACATAGGTGTCCAGTCAATGTCCAGACAGTTGGTCGATAAATCAATGATGATGTCACCTGAGCAGGTGGTTAGAAAGCAGCTATTGAGAGCTTCAAATGACAGAAAACACACCTCATGCTACCTAATCAACAGTTTGTCCTTTGCACTAAACACACATCCACAAGAGAATGCTCTACAATATAGGTTTTAGGTGTCTTTTACTGTACGACTGTGTGTATGAATGCATTCCCTGAGATGCTCCACTTGTTTTGAATTGGATGACAATAGTAAATGTTTTTGTTTGAGATAAGAAAGCTTCTTTATTCACCATCACTTGGGTGCAAGCACAGTCGGGCGCCTGCATGTTCTGCTTTAATCCATACCACCTCATCTTTGTGGAAAAGCCCCCCTTATCATTTTTCCACATGTAAGTCTGGTTTTATCTACTTTCCGCCTTACAACATCTTCACAAACGTACTTATGAAAAATCTCAGACACACACACAGAATCATGCATGTAATTACCTCGCTGCTACAAAATGCCAGACATGCAACAACAGCATGTATGCGTTTAGACTTTTTTGTAATTAGCTGAATACATTTAAATACACGGGGCTGAAACCCTCCTGGGAGACTTCTTGTTTGCTGTCTGCCTCAATAGCTCGCACGCTTTATTCTACCTGCTTGTGCCCCCTCTTCTCATTCAGACGTACTCCTGCTTCATGCACTGCTGTCTTTTTGTACCGGCTTGCGCATTCCAAGTTCATTGCATAATGATGGGTCTATTGTGGGCAGACATGCGGCCATGTTCAGGCCCACTCTCAGTCCACTACAACTAACTTCCTGCGGGACTATAACCAATCTATAATGTCTTTCTACAACACCCTTTTTGTCCAAATTAAGAAGCGTTGTTTATAGGCTAATCCATCTATAAAATTCAGGTCCAAGTATACCATTTTATGAGACTGGACACACTTGTGTTTAAGTGTAAAAGCCAACTTCCCCCAGAGCCCCTCCTTGCTCGTCAAAGCTCTCTTAATTATTCAGCAGGCAGCCTGGTGTCTTTCATCTCTCTGTTAATTGCTGTGGTCGACTTCTTACTGTGATAGCAGTACCGAATGAAAACCTGTGCCCGCCCTGCGTTGTGCCACCAGAGGATGCATGTGGAGCAGTTGTGTTTGTGTGTGTGTGTGTTTGTTTGTGTGCCTGCGTGTGTGTTTACATGTGAGTAGACATCACTGCTTACCTGCTGAGAATTGAAGATCCCACATGCACATACTTGCCAACCTTTAGACCTCCGAATTCGGGAGATGGGGGAAGGGGGTTGAGGTGTGGGGGTGGGGTGGGGATTGAGTTTGGTGCTAGCGGGGTTGGGGGGGTGGGGGGGGGGAGTTTGGTGGTAGCAGAGGTGTATATTGTAGCGTCCCGGAAGAGTTAGTGCTGCAAGGGGTTCTGGGTATTTGTTCTGTTGTGTTACGGTGCGGATGTTTTGCTGTTGACCAACTATGCCTTGCATTCACTTATGTGTGTGTTGAAGCCGCATATATTATGTGACTGGGCCGGCACTCTGTTTGTGTGGAGGAAAAGCGGACGTGACGACAGGTTGTAGAGGACGCTAAAGGCAGTGCCTCTAAGGCACGCCCCCAATATTGTTGTCCAATTGGAAATCGGGAGAAATTCAGGGGAATGGTTTCCCCGGGAGATTTTTGGGAGGGGCACTGAAATTCGGGAGTCTCCCGAATGCATATGCATTTTTTTCTTTGAAGTGATTTTTGTGTACTAAAAGTGGAGTTCATGCCAGGTTGTTGATGTATGAACATTAACACAACATACCTGTTTATATATACACCCATCCATCCATTTTCAACCGCTTTTCCCTTTTGGGGTCGTGGGGGGTGCTGGTGCCTATCTCAGCTGCATTCGGGCGGAAGGCGGGGTACACCCTGGACAAGTCGCCACCTCATCGCAGTTTATATATACACTATGTTGCCAAAAGTATTTGGCCACCTGCTTTGACTCACATATGAGCTTGAAGTGCCATCCCATTCCTAACCCACAGGGTTCAATATGATGTTGGTCCATCTTTTGCAGCTATTACAGCTTCAACTCTTCTGGGAAGGCTGTCCACAAGGTTGCGGAGTGTGTTTATAGGAATTTTCCACCATTCTTCCAAAAGCGCATTGGTGAGGTCACACACTGATGTTGGTCGAGAAGGCCTGGCTCTCAGTCTCCGTTCTAATTCATCCCAAAGGTGTTCTATCGGGTTCAGGTCAGGACTCTGTGTAGGCCAGTCAAGTTCATCCACACCAGACTATGTCATCCATGTCTTTATGGACCTTGCTTTGTGCACTGGCGCACAGTCATGTTAGAAGAGGCAGGGGCCCGCTCCAAACTTTTCCCACAAGGTTGGGAGCATGGAATTGTCCAAAATGTCTTGGTATCCTGGAGCATTCAAATTTCCTTTCACTGGAACTAAGGAGCCAAGCCCAACTCCTGGAAAAACAACCCCACAACATAATTCCTCCTCCACCAAATGTCACACTCGGCACAATGCACAATGTACTGTTCTCCTGGCAACCTCCAAATCCTATGACAGTTCCACACTGGAAATCACTGGGAGCGGCCCATTCTTTTACAAATGTTTGTAGAAACAGTCTCCATGCCTAAGTGCTTGATTGTATACACCTGTGGCTGGGCCAAGTGATTAGGACACCTGATGTTCATCATTAGGATGGGCGACCAATTACTTTTGGCAACATTTGCCATTATTAAAACCAGGGCATGTGTTCTGTCAAATTTCGCTGATTCCTTGAACAAAGCTACCAGTAGCGTAAAACGGTGATTAAAACGAAAATGTAAGCTATACCATTGTTTGCGTCAATGTGACCCTCCATACGCTGTATTTGTCTACATACTTACTCTCCATTAATATACAGTGTGAACTTTGTCATGCTGTACAGTAATTGTCTATGGGGTGCCGAATGTAAAAGTTCAGTCACACTTTTCTAGCAGATATATTTCTCAGATTTAACTCACTTTTCTCTGATTTAACTCACTTTTCTGAGACTTAGCTCATTTCCATCACATTTAAGTTAAAATTAAATGTTGACTCTGAATTGAGTTTGAATTAAATATTGACTCTAAATATGATAGCTAAATATTGAATCTAAAACAAAATCTTAAATATAATTCCGTCCATCCATTTTCTACCGCTTGTCCCTTTTGGGGTCGCGGGGGGTACTGGAGCCTATCTCAGTTGCATTTGGGCGGAAGGCGGGGTACACCCTGGACAAGTCGCCACCTCATCACAGGGCCAACAAATCCATATGTTAAATCTAAACCTACATATTAAATCTAAACCCATGTAACGATCTGGTGTGGTGGAACCCAAGGATGCAGAGACGTTTAGCGTGCTATCAATAGTCTTTCTCTTTATTCAAGAGGTATAGCACACAATGGCAAAAACAAAAGCGATGGTGGCAAATACACAAAAACACACCATGTAAAAACTACTAATATAAATTACTTACAAAAAACCCAAAAGCGCTAGACAATGCTAGGAGAAATACTTCATGAAAGAAGTAATACTGAAAAAAACAAAATACAAAAGTACAAAATAAAGGCGCTAGACAAGGCTAGGAATAATACAGGCAAACCTGAGAAGATGCACAAGACGAACTAGTGAGTCCGCTGGTGAGTCTAAATACCAATGCGTCTGAAGCAAGCAGTGACAAAGCAAGCTCACAGGCTGTCAGCAGCCAGGTTAAATAGGCTGCTTCTAATCGATGTCAGGTGTGAGCTGCTGCCTTGCGCCAGCTGCACTCAATACTGTGGACGAGAGAGAGAGAGTGAACATGGTGTGCAGACAACAGAAATGAGCAAGGAAATTTCGGATTACCACAGTACAACCCCCCCCTCAACAAACGCCTCCTGGCGGCCTACCTGGCTTGTCTGGGAATCGAGTGTAAAATTGCTTGATCAAGTCTTTGTCAATAATAAGCGATCTTGAAATCCATGACCGCTCCTCCGGGCCGTACCCCTCCCAGTCTACCAGGTATTGGAATCCCCTGCCCCTTCTTCACACATCCAAGATGGTGTTTACTGTAAACGCTGGGTGACCCTCAACCAGCCTGGGTGGAGGAGGCGGTACCTCAGGAGGACTGAGCGGGCTGGATGAGACAGGCTTGATGCGGGACACGTAAAAGACAGGATGGCATTTGAGAGATTTTGGGAGACAAAGCTTGACTGCAACACGGTTGATGATCTTGACGATGGGGAATGGTCCAATGAACCTGGGAGCCAGTTTCCTAGATTCGGTGGCCAATGGTAGGTCCCGGGACGATAACCAGACCTTCTGTCCCACCTGATAGTGTGGGGCTGGTGTGCGATGGCGGTTGGCTAAGAGTTGGTTCCTGGCCGATGTTCTTTTTAACGCCGCCCTGGTGTTGCGCCAAGCCTGGTGAGCCCGACGTAGGTGTGTCGTTATGGATGGTACGTCGGCATTGGGTTGGGTAGAAGGAAACACTGGGGGTTGGAAACCATAGGCGACGTGAAATGGAGACAGGCCGGTGGCGGAGCTAATGAGGGAATTGTGAGCGTATTCGATCCATGGGAGATGCTCAGACCAGGTTGAGGGTTGCTGATGACAAGTGCACCGGATGGCCGCCTCCAGGTCTTGGTTGGTCCGCTCGGTCTGTCCATTGCTCTGTGGGTGGTAGCCGGAGGATAGGCTAGGGGAGGCCCCCAGAGACTTGCAGAATGCCCTCCAGACGGCGGGGGAAAACTGTGGCCCTCTGTCGGATGCCACATCAGTGGGGATTCCGTGCAGCCGGAAAGCGTGGAGCACTAATAGTTGGGCTGTTTGAAGAGCAGAAGGCAGTTTGGGGAGGGCCACGAAGTGGGCCATCTTCGAGAACCGGCCCACAATGGTCAAGACAGTGTCATTTCCTTCAGAGGGGGCAGTCCTGTGACGAAGTCCACAGCTATGTGTGACCACGGGCGGGAGGGCATGGGTAATGGGTGTAACAGTCCTGCTGGGGCCTGGTGGGATGCCTTGTTCCGGGAGTAGATCCGAAATGCTGCCACAAACTCCTTCGTATCTGCCAGAATGGATGGCCACCAAAAACGGTGGGAGAGGACAAAACTGGTGCGACGAATACCTGGATGGCAAGCGATCTTCGACCCATGTGCCCAATCCAGAACGCTGGAACGGAGCCGAGGAACCACAAACAACCGACCTGGTGGGCAGCCCCGAGGAGATGTGTCCGACTTCAGGGCCTCCAAGACTTGCCACTTGATGTCCCACTGGAGTCCCCCAATGAAGTGGGTATGGGGAACAATTGGTTCAGGTGAGGAATCCTCAAAGGATGAAGAGTAGACACGGGACAGGGCATCGGGCTTCCCATTCTAAGAACCAGGTCGGAAAGTGATGATAAAGTTAAAACGGGTCAGAAATAGTGCCCACCTGGCCTGGCGTGGGTTCAGTCACTGTGCGGTCCTTAAGTAGAACAGGTTCTTGAGGTCCGTGTAGATGATGAATGATAGCTTCGCCCCTTCCAGCCAATGTCTCCACTCCTGAAGGGCCAAGATGACCGCCAGAAGCTCCCTGTTGCCAATGTCATAATTTTTCTCAGCAGGGGATAGGCAACGAGAGAAGAAAGCACAGGGGTGCAACTTCTGGTCGGTGGTAGATTGCTGGGAGAGTACGGCCCCTACACCTGAATCAGAAGCATCCACCTCAACAAAAAATTGGAGAGAACGGTCAGGGTAACAAAGCACAGGAGCCGAAGTAAACAATATTTTCAGCTTCAAGAACGCGGAATTGGCTTCGGGTGTCCATTCAAACAGAACCTTAGTAGAGGTTAGCCTCGTAAGTGGCTCAGCGACGCGACTAAAATTGCGAATAAATCGCCGATAAAAATTATAGAAGCCCAAGAATCTCTGAAGGTGCTTCTTGGACACCGGAGTGGGCCAGTCTACTACTGCTTTGACCTTAGCTGGGTCCGGTCTGAGTCTACCCTCCTCAATGGTAAATCCTAAGAAGGGAATGGAGGATGAGTGAAACTCGCATTTTTCCGCCTTGACGAAAAGTTTATTTTCGAGCAATCATTGAAGGACTAACCGAACCTGCTGCAAATGTTCGTCAAATGTCGATGAATAAATTAATATATCGTCCAGGTAAACAAAGAGAAACCGACCTGTCATGTCCCGAAAAATATCATTAATGAAGCCCTGAAAAACGCCAGGTGCATTTGTAAATCCAAAAGGCATGACAAGATACTCAAAATGTCCAAGAGGAGTGTTGAATGCGGTCTTCCATTCATCCCCCTCTCGGATGCGAACTAGATGGTACGCATTACGTAAATCGAGTTTAGTAAAAAACCTTGCGGACTGTAAGGGAGTAAAAGCAGAATCAAGGAGTGGAAGAGGATACTTATTCTTGACAGTAATCTGATTAAGAGCGCAGTAGTCTATACAAGGCCGTAGGGACTTGTCCTTCTTTTCGACAAAAAAAGATCCGGCGGCTACTGGTGCGGTCGAAGGGCGAATGAGGCCCGCGCAGCTATTGAAGTGTTTATGTATTCCTCAAGTGCTTTGAGTTCGGTGTTAGACAACTTGTACAAACGGGTCGATGGTAAAGCCGCTCCGGCTAGCAAATCGATATCACAATCGTAGGATCGGTGGGGGGGAAGTGAGAGTGCTCTATCCTTGCTAAACACCGCTCTTAAGTCATGGTAGTTTGTGGGCACGTTTGTCAAGTCTATGTTCTCTATAACGGCGGTAGGTGGCGGGGTGTGAGATCCTGCTGCAGAACGGAGACAATGTATCATAGCAACCCATTAGTTTTCACTTGTCATATTACGCACCTGTTTCAAGTTTTGAGTCACTAATCATGCCACTGTTATTTAAAGCCTGTCTTTTTCTGTTGGTCGGCCTGGCGACATTCACTCTGTTCACCTCTGCGCACTTCATGCCATGTCAAGTAAGTTTTTTCTATTCATGCCACAGTTAGCGACTTTTGTTCATGTCCTTAGTTTTTTGCCCATGTGCAAGTTTTTGTTTCATAGTCAAGTTTTTACCTGCGCCTTATGCGCGCCTTTAGTTTGTTCTTTTTGTTATAGTAAAAAATAAATATGTCCTTACCTTCAAGCCATGTCCGCTCCAAATTGTATTGCATCTCGGGAAAACAAACAACCCTTAGTCCACGTTATGACA
This sequence comes from Entelurus aequoreus, assembly GCF_033978785.1. Classification (NCBI taxonomy): domain Eukaryota; kingdom Metazoa; phylum Chordata; class Actinopteri; order Syngnathiformes; family Syngnathidae; genus Entelurus; species Entelurus aequoreus. The sequence goes on from NC_084737.1 coordinate 45,919,029, forward strand.
GAACAGTGTACTTTTATAGTTATTTCCCCATATTTCTACACAATTACTCAGATATGGTAACAATAGCGATCAGTAGAGAATATGAAGTGATTTATGGTAATGTGGAGAGGTTTTGATTCAAACAGTGATTCATTCAAGGATTTCATCTGTGATATTTATACAAACACCGTTTCCATATGAGTTGGGAAATTATGTTAGATGTACATATAAACGGAATACAATGATTTGCAAATCATTTTCAACCCATATTCAGTTGAATATGCTACAAAGACAACATATTTGATGTTCAAACTGATAAACATTTTTTTTTTGCAAATAATCATTAACTTTAGAATTTGATGCCAGCAACACGTGACAAAGAAGTTGGGAAAGGTGGCAATAAATACTGATAAAGTTGAGGAATGCTCATCAAACACTTATTTGGAACATCCCACATGTGAACCGGCAAATTGGGAACAGGTGGGTGCCATGATTGGGTATAAAAGTAGATTCCATGAAATGCTCAGTCATTCACAAACAAGGATGGGGCGAGGGTCACCACTTTGTCAACAAATGCGTGAGCAAATTGTTGAACAGTATAAGAAAAACTTTTCTCAACCAGCTATTGCAAGGAATTTAGGGATTTCACCATGTACGGTCCGTAATATCATCAAAAGGTTCAGAGAATCTGGAGAAATCACTGCACGTAAGCAGCTAAGCCTGTGACATTCGATCCCTCGGGCTGTACTGCATCAACAAGCGACATCAGTGTGTAAAGGATTTCACCACGTGGGCTCAGGAACACTTCAGAAAACCACTGTCAGTAACTACAATTGGTCGCTACATCTGTAAGTGCAAGCTAAAAGTCTCCTATGCAAGGCGAAAACCGTTTATCAACATCACCCAGAAATGCCGTTGGATTCGCTGGGCCTGAGCTCATCTAAGATGGACTGATACAAAGTGGAAAAGTGTTCTGTGGTCTGACGCGTCCACATTTCAAATTGTTTTTGGAAACTGAGGACGTCGTGTCCTCCGGACCAAAGAGGAAAAAAAACATCCGGATTGTTATAGGCGCAAAGTTGAAAAGCCAGCATCTGTGATGGTATGGGGGTCTATTAGTGCCCAAGACATGGGTAACTTACACATCTGTGAAGGCGCCATTAATACTGAAAGGTACATACAGGTTTTGGAGCAACATATGTTGCCATCCAAGCAACGTTACCATGGACGCCCCTGCTTATTTCAGCAAGACAATGCCAAGCCACGTGTTACATCAACGTGGCTTCATAGTAAAAGAGTGCGGGTAGTAGACTGGCCTACCTGTAGTCCAGACCTGTCTCCCATTGAAAATGTGTGGCACATTATGAAGCCTAAAATACCACAACGGAGACCCCCGGACTGTTGAACAACTTAAGCTGTACATCAAGCAAGAATGGTAAATAATTCCACCTGAGAAGCTTGAAAATGTGTCTCCTCAGTTCCCAAACGTTTACTGAGTGTTGTTAAAAGGAAAGGCCATGTAACACAGTGGTGAACATGCCCTTTTCCAACTACTTTGGCACGTGTTGCAGCCATGAATTTCTAAGTTAATTATTATTTGCAAAAAAAAAATAAAGTTTATGAGTTTGAACATCAAATATCTTGTCTTTGTAGTGCATTCAATTGAATATGGGTTGAAACGGATTTGCAAATCATTGTATTCCGTTTATATTTACATCTAACACAATTTCCCAACTCATATGGAAACGGGGTTTGTATTTAGTTCACTTGAATATTGCAAAGAAATGCAAGACAAAGCAATTAGAGGCGAGCGACATCCATCTCTGTGTAATCAATATTGTATGCTTATACAGGAACAGGACCGGAAACAAATCACTTATGAGCAATGCGAATAGACTGTTTCAATAAAATTATTGGAACAGGCCAAAATATCAATCTAAATCCAATTTATTCGTCAATTTCCCATATTAAGCAGGTCCAGGAAGACATTCCTCATACTTTGACGAAACCTAACTGGACCCATCAGTGAGCACTTTGGCGACTGCATCAAGGAGTAACTTTCTCGATGAAAGGAACGTCAAACAGAAGCGAGACTGGGGCTGCCGCCTGCTTTGACTGATTGTGTTGCGATGGAGAGACGGGTTGGAGAGATAGTGAAGGATAGAAGGACTGGGGGAGTGATTACAAAACGCTTGTGCATAAACATAGCTGTTTCAATAAGGTTAAAAAGTGCTCTAATTTTGGGCAATAATGAAAATACATTTCCAATGCTAACTAAAAATTTCTTATAGCAGGTGTTGTTTTGATACTAGAGGTGCCTACACTTAACATGTCAATTAATGCCAATCAAGGCTGGGGCTTAATTAATTTATATTCTGATGAATGTCCATACAGTTACAATTAATAATCTATGCTATGTCAAACGCAGGTGTTTCACACATGCAACCCGGGGGCCATTTAAGACCACAGGTCTATATTTTGTGGCCGTCACCTTAACTTCATAGTTCAGTGTAATTGCGGTCTGTGCACCCTAAAAAGTAAGAGGTAAAAATCTTATAACAATGTTGAATCCCACTAGAAATAACACTAGTACAATAACGGTGAACACAGCACAACAAACACACATGTTGCAACACAAAGAGCAAAATCCTGTAATCAAGCGGAATTGACTCTGACCATCTCCTGAGGAACTCAACAGCGTCATACAATAAAATGTTTGCATACTTTTTACATTTATAATCGCGATCCCGAGAGGGACAAGCGGTAGAAAATGGATGGATGACTTCAGGCCTACCATATCCCAGGGTCACTACAGCGGCTGGTAAAACAAATTGAGTCACGTGGTTAAAACATGATTCTGGATTGGATACTTTGTGCCGCCCATCTTCGCCCCAACTCTACCTCCAGCTGTCCCTAGGTAAATTATGTTAGAGACTAATGGTCTGGACTCTAACGTATGCAAAGCAAGAAGGTCCAGCTGGTTACCCAGTAACCTGAGGGTTGATGGTTCGACCCCCTCTTAGTCCTTCCCGGTCACTGCTGTGGTAAACTTGGGCAAGACACTTCACTCGACATATCTCCAGTGCTGCCCACACTGGTGAGTAAATGTGAATTATCGTTTGATGTTGGTCAGAGAGGCTTCTGTCGCAAATTGGCAGACATGTTTCCGTCAATTGACCGCAGGGCTGCTGTGGCTTACTACCTCAAGTGTGTAACTGTGGTGTGAATGAATGAATAATAGTTGTTTTTACTTATTTCTAGGTATATTGAAAAGCGCTATATCAGGGGTCGGCAACCCAAAATGTTGAAAGAGCCATATTGGACCACAAATACAAAAAAGTAATCGGTCTGGAGCCACAAAACATTAAAATACGTATATAAGTGTTATAATGATGGCAACACATGATGTAAGAGTTTATATTAGCTATATTAGGCTACTATGAAAATGACTATGTGTCGCAGGCTGACGCAAATCATTGTTGACAAAAATGTTGAAATGTAATATTTATTCTACACATTTTTACAACATTGGAAAACATTAATAAAACTTCTCGGAAGGTGAGATAACTCATGGAAATGACTCTTAGAATGGCCAAAGGTATAGATGTGTGTGTCCAAGTTAAAGGAAACGGTAGGCTGTCTTCTTCCAATGGATTTATTACAATCTTTGCAAACTGGGTAATGTTTGCTGCGGTCTGGAACAACACGGCACACTAACAACTATCATAAATGCAGCCAATATTACATACAGATAATGTGTCATGAGACATGCAAATATAAATTAAATACACAGAGGACATAAGTAAAGGAAATTAAATGAGCTCAAATATACCTACAAACGAGGCATAATGATGCAATATGTACATACAGCTAGCCTAAATAACATGTTAGCATGGATTAGCTTGCAGTCATGCAATGACCAAATATGCCTGATTAGCACTCCAACAAGTCAATAACATCAACAAAGATCACCTTTGTGCATTCACGCACATTATAAAACGTTTGGTGGACACAATGAAATAAAACACGGCTTTCTGTGGCAGCGTCGGAGAAAGTTGTTCATGTACACAAACTATCGAGTCACAGTCCACACAACGGTGAGTTCAAGGGCCGCTGAAATTAGTAGGACAAAATGACGCTCGCTAAATACTCTCATCAGTGAAACATAAACCCAAACATATTAAACAGTGGGCTTTCTAACAATTAGGAAGGTTTGTGTCGTGTTTGTCCTCCTACAGAAACCATATTACAACAAAATACATATTTTTCGCCCCATTTTTTTTCCATTACCATACATTTTTGAAAAAGCTCCATGGAGCCACCAGGGCGCCGCTAAAGAGCCGCATGTGGCTCTAGACAGGCTTCGTACACCTTTTCCATGGCCAAATTCAATAACTTTTTAAGGACTTTAAAGATAAATTTTCCAGTTTTTCCAGTACCCTTCAAAAGGCGAAAACCAGTGTGAATCAATCCATAGCCTTGTTGTTTCAGGTCAATAAATGCTGTCGGTAGGAAAAATACGGAAAATCTGCTAAAACCTAAGCCTAATATTGAACCAGCACTTATCATTAACTGAATGGGGCATAGAAAATGAAGCAGTGTTTCTGTAGACTATTCAATATCATTGGTGTTTGCAAACGTTGTTTACTTGTTTGTTTGTATCATCATCATTCATGTATACATCATTCCTTACAAGAAATAACATTAATCATTATTGTTTACTTGTTTGTTTGTATCATAATTCATGCATACATCATGTTCATTAAAACAACAACCTCCCGGCATGATGGACCGATGCACCACTGTCCTTTTGGGTGCGTATATACTGCTCTGGCATGACAACAACCTAATGTAAGGGCTCGTGCAAACCCGACAGATCAAGCGCGTAACTTTCATTTTTAAGGAACTTATTTTATTTCTTCCCATTTTATAATTAGCCTATTGAGTCAGACTGCCGAGAAATATGATGAACATTTCCAAGCATTTCCAAGCACTTCACCCAAAATTCAAGCATTTTTCAAACTTTCAAAACACAACATTAAAATCCAAGCATTTTCAAGGTTTTTAAGCACCCGTACGAACCCTGTCTAAAGCCGCGGGTTGCTGACCCCCGCGCTATATGAACCCAATCCATTTATTACATCACATATCATCTAAATGTAGGGGAAGGCGTTTACTGTTCATGAAAGACAGCATATAGCTGGTATTAGAGTTAGCAGATAAATTGCACAATCCAAAGCAAGCACATAGTGCCACAATCAGTAGACAGACATACTGGCGCGTGAGCACACAGAGCAGCAGTTGGAGTGATTGGGTGAAAAGTGATGGATAAAGAGGAAGAATGCGCCGAGCCTGGGCCACTATAGAGTGAAGATGATAGGGTTATACCTTAAGTCTAAGCTGCACAGTTTGAAGGAAGACAGATCTACGAAACATGAGCAGCTTGGAAGGCTGCCTAGGATGGAGGAAATGCATAGAAAAAATGATAGACCCTGAAAGGATTGACAAAAGTGCGTCCAACATTTGGCTGAAAAAGACAACCATAAAAGAAAGGAATGTTTACATTTATTGTATGGACAGAAGACGACCACATTAAGTGCTCTTGTTTTCCCAGAGAGACACATTTTAACCTTGAGGCTGTACATTTTGAGTGAACCCTTGCACCACCTCAGACCGGCACATTTCCACACTGACACATCCGGCCACCCACACTGCTACATACATCAGTGGTCTGGAAACAGAGCATGATAAATCCTGAACAAAATACATTTTGTCCAAAAGATTTAACATCTAATTCAGGTCTGACAGCACCCTCCATCTTACAGGCGAGCCGAACGGCTTACATTGATCGCCACATCACGCACAGGCGGCCTTGGACCTTTGAGATACACACACACGAACACACACACACACACACACACACACGCAAACACGCACATTCGCAGACGACACAAACCAGACAAGTTTAGATTGCTTCACGGATCCATGTGCTTTATCTAAGACTGTTAACTAAAGACTGTCCCTATCCTAGAAATGGCCATTTAAGTTCTGACTTCAAGCTATGGTATGAAAATATACAATGTATTTGGGGAAAAGTGAAAGATGTAGAAAATTGGTTAGCGAGTCATAACGGTCACAATTTTGAGGGTAGAATGCAAAGATCAAATTGAATGTATGGATGTGCGTGGCAATAAAAAATAACTTCATCTCTAAAAGGAAACAAAAGAATAAGAGTCACAATCAGACGATTCATTGACTGTAGTCCTCTCACTCCCTTGTTTACTTGTCCAAACTCCCTAAGTCCTCCCTTCTGCTCCCATGGGAGTCTTCGGGACTCCTCTGCTGGGTTGGAAAAAGCCACAAGGAATCAATGTCATGTACGCATGTTTGTACTGACATCTGTGCTGCTTGTTGTTTTTGGTGAAAGGTCAGTGAGAAGGCTTGCGTGTGCCAGTGGATGACATGGAGCATTTATGATGGTCTTGAGAAAATCAATCATAATTTGTGGCAAATTTTATACCAAAAACCCCCAGTAAAATTAAGGCAGCTGTGCACAGCTGCAAGACTGTTTACTTCTGGGATTCAGAAGCCTTGACACAATGAGCCCAAATTATGGGATTTGGTGGAGTTGCATCAGTAATCATGAGGCATAGGAGGTGGAAATCTGGGGTCCAGATACTCGCACAATGACATGACAGTGCTTTTCTAAACAAAAGGATTACAACATCTGAGTATGAGCTTCAGAAGGAATTACAAGAAAAACACCAGAGTATCTGCTCCTGAAACTCACAGCTCTGGGTATTGAGCCTCAGAGGGCAAAGGTCAGCGCAAACTCTAACTTTATCAACTCAACATTGATGTGTCAAAAGGGAGAATGTGTGAGTGAAGATGATGTGCGGTGAAATATAAACATACTCTCAGGCACAATGGGGATGGAAACTGAACCAGCGGAGTTCTCAGCAACAAAGCTTGGTAACACTTTAGTATGGGGAACATATTCACCATTAATTAGTTGCTTATTAACATGCAAATTAGTAATATATTGGCTCTTAATTTGTCATTATTAAGTACTTATTAATGCCTTATTCTGCATGGCCTTATTATACAACCAGTAAGCCATTAAGTAAGTGTTTTCCCTCAATAACATCCACATTATTGCTTATTAGTAACCCTAACCCTAACCCTTATAAGTTCCCCTAGTGTCCACATAACTCTAAATTAAGTCTTAATTAGTCTTAACTAATTAATGGTGAATATGTTCCCCATACTAAAGTGTTACCCAAAGCTTTTATATTTTTGTTATTTTGAAAATGTATGCACTAAATAAGGAACTGTATCAAAAAACTGCCCACATTTACCAATACTTGTTTTAGTCTTACAGATAATCATTTAACAGTATAATTACAGGTGTTTTTTTTATTGTAAAACAAGCCGTCATTGACCCATTTTTTCCTCAGTGAGTCACATCTCCAATCTTCTCTCTCTGGACCCCCAGAAGGACCACACACACTCACAGTCTCGACCTACCACATAAGAACACGATAGTGGCAGCGTCACATGGTCATTACTTGCAAAGTAACATTACTCCGGTTTTCTTCCCTAATAGCTGACATATTATTCACTCAGTCAATTATTTTATTGGGTGACAGACGCGAGCACTTGCTTGTCATTATACAAGTATACCCTTGAGCAGGCCTCAAGTTCATCCGTAGGGGGTGAAGCGAGAGTCTGGGTGATATTAGGAGGGGTCACATTGCACTGTAAACACGCTTTGTCTGCCGATTCATTTATTTACTACACCCCCACCCCACCATTCAGCGCGTCAGCAATAAGAGGCTGTAGGTGGGGTGGCCTGCGTGTGGGCTGATGGTTGGATATACTTACAGTAATGGCTAACAGAACAATTTCATTTTTTTAAATTCAATATTACCCACATTTGTTTTAACTTTCTTTTAGAATTTGGCTAACTGACATTATTTTTAATCATGCAAAATCTATCTTTGATGGTACCTGAGGGGACCATTGCAGCCTTGTCCCACTATCGACCTCCCATGCTTTTTAATATTCATTAAGTATTTGTTTTTTTCCAGCAGGCCCTGTCACTATAGCGTTGCGATGCTACTGCACTAAATCATTCACATTGATCATCAATGGTTTTCCCAAACATGCATTGATCCGATTCAAACTAAAGATTCACTCAAAACACATTGACCACTACAGTGCACCTCTGACATATCAGCACATGTTCTTGAGCACTGTTACATTTGTTTTGTCTGTGAGCTTTAGCGACACCAAAGTGCCGTTTGTAATTGAGGTTATGACACAACCGCGTTTTTCCATACAAAGATGCTGGCTAGTTTACTTTGGTTTGGCTCCAGGAGTCATCCTAACACAACAAAAAAATACTTTCCATCACGACACGTCGCTGCTCCAAAGCAGCGTGATCTTCATCCAAGAGCATCACAAAAGCGGTGACAAAATCTTGAATTTTTAATCAAAAAGGCTTCCACCCTCCAATTCAAGGGAAGTGTGTTGAATGTTGCACCACTGCAGTGAAGGCAATACAAACCTCCAAATCTGTGCAGCGCAATTTGGCTCGGTGTGACCAAAAGTGCCCATGGGGAAGTAATGTGTCTCCTGGCAGGGGTAAAAGAAAGTAAGACAGATGTAAGACATTGCTTGAGAATGAACTAAAGACTGCACTGAGACCTCGTCTACGCAGACGTGCACACACAATAAAAAGAGAAAATGTGTTTTATCATTTAAATGTTCATCTCATCAAACTGGCTCTTTGTCTTAAGGGAGCCTGTGGCCGCTTATCTGCATGGCTAATTGTAGCATTGTGTTAATTATGGCTTCACAGCTAGCCCCAAGCACAGATGTACAAAGCATCAAATTCACACACACACACACACACACACACGTTCTCCATATCCTCTTTGGCTGTCAACAGACCTCAGTGTCATTTTGTCAGTTGAGGAAAAACACACTTGCGCCTTTGCCAGTTGATAAAGGTGGATCCACATGTTCACATTCACAGGACAACGGCTACATTATTCATTCCCCTAAATTGGGAACACCAGTTCTCGGCTCACACACAATAAACAGAGAAGAATTCATCAGGTAATCTCCCAAGCGCTGAAAATATGAAACATTTAACCCTACCAAACAATAAAAATTCATAAGGAAATGTACAAAATCAATATTTCATGCTACTTACTGTACCTATTCTTTGTTACAAACCTATTCAGGAACCGGCATTAAAAATTTAAGGTGGCAAATAACGACAAGAGGGAGGAGAAATGACGGTTGGAGAGGGAGGAAACTACGCTACTGCGAGGGACCTAAGAGTTCAAAAGCAATCGCATTTCATTCATGTTTAAAGGCAGTTTTTTGTTTCTCTAAGAGCTACTGAGGCAGTTTTGAAACAGGCAGCAAGGCTTTGATAGATGGAGCGCACTGAGCAGCCAAGGTGCTGTCAACATAAATAGCTATAAAGAAGTGGGGGGAAATGTTTTCAACTGGAGTTTTCAAGGTTATGGCCTATGGCAATGATTTGAAGGCGCCACAGCTTCGCAGCAGTATTGGTTATGCATGGAGAGTTGCGTGTCTGTCCACCACACATTAATGAAAACAGTTGATTGTGTGTATTCGTGCAGCACTACTCAGTGTTTTGCAGAAAGCTTTGTTTCATGCATTAGCACTTTGTGCAGACACGCTCAGTCCTCTGTACAGCACGTGTGTTATTGCTAGTCTAATCTACTTGGCACTTTTATGCTTCATATCATTCATATTTGCCCTCTTTAACAGCACTTTACACATGACCTTTTATCTGCATTTGCTATTTCAGGATTAAAACTCGTAACAAGTTTGCACAGCGCAATCACACATTCACAGTCGCTTAAATGGGCAATGAATAATAACATAAGAGATAAAGCCAAATGCCTAAGCATTGGGAAAAAAATAGTCTGATGACACAACCCCATTCTCAGCATCCACATATTTTCTGTTTGGGCAAAGCCAAAAACGAATTCTCTCTCACAATCAGTATGCTGGCAACCACCAAACGTAGGCGGAGGGTCTATCATAATGGGGGTCATTAACACCTTACAGATATATGAAGATATCAAGCGGTGAACGGTTAGAAGGATGGCATTTGTGATGAATGATATTGACGCACAGCTTTCATACAACAGGTGCTCATTGAAGAAAATACAATATATGAAGGGCAATCTCAGACTAGAAGGAAAGTTCAGAAAATCTCTTAAGGTTTTAAGTACCTATCAAATATTTTAGTAATCGAGTATTCTACTGAAAATGTATTCGATTAATCGAAGTTGAAAAGCAATTATAAATACACATGAGAAAATAAGATATTTCACGTATTAATTAACGACCAATTGGTTTCACTCATGCGCATCAACGCTAAAGGTTTCCCTCGGACAAAATAACCATAGCAATTAGGGGAAAAAAACATTTCCATACTGTGGTTATTTTTACAATTTCTTTTACATACCAGGAAGCAAACCAAAAAAAAAATGGTATAAATTTTGATTACCCTAAAATGCATGGCTTGTTTGTCTATACTGTATGGTGACAGAATGATTGTCAACAATAACTATTTTTACAAGCTCATATATGAATAATAATAACAACTAAAAAAGCACTTGTTAATTTTCTGAAACATATTTTAAGATCACCGGCTTGGCTGACGGGCGGCACAGGCAGCTGCCTGGGGCGCAAGCTACAAATAAAACATTTCAATAAAATGAAAAAATACTTAAATACAAATTAATGTACAATGAAACACAGTGTGCAAATGTATTAAGGAAGTTTACTACTTAATTCTTTAGATTAGGTGACTAGTTATTTGTAAACATTTATAAGGATGCATTATATTTCAATTAAAACACATTTATTTCATTTGTTCTTAAAGGGGAACTGATCTTTTTTGTTATTTCTGCCTATCGTTCGGAGTCCTTTGTTCACAAAAGACAAGAAGACAAAAGTTTTTTGTTTTTTTCCGCTTTCTAACATAAAAATCTTCTCGCTCTTGGTGGCTAGCAATGCAGCTAATGTGAGCAATTGATTGTACCTCTAAATCACTTTATCAATGCATTCAAAAATCATAAAAAATACTTCATTTACATTTCGTAACCTGTACAACAACCAAACTGTAGCGACATTGTTATTGTAATAGCAAACACTGAGAAACATTTTTTCTAGCGTACTAACACATCGGCGTGCTACGGTATTAGCCGTAAAAGCTGACTGTGGCCAGAGATAAGCCTGCTTCTACATCAGCACAAAACACGTTTGTGTTTGTAATGCACAACACAATGCCATAAGACACAAATCTGTGCTGACTGAAAAACATGTACAGTCATATTACAGTATTTGTAAAGTATTAGCCCACATTTCATGTTTTTAACATATGTTTTGAACACACTCACACACAGTGTTGAAAATTTCTCACACACACTACTGAATTTACTTTCAGTAGTGTGTATGAAAAGATTTCAATAATGATGAGAGAAAAAAAATGTCAGTAGTGTGTATGAGAGGATTTCAGTAGTGTGCATGAGGGAAAAAAAATCAGTAGTGTGTATGAAAGGTTTTCAGTAGTGTGTATGAGAGAAAAACATTTCAGTAGTGTGTATGAGAGGATGTCAGTAGTGTGCATGAGGGGAAAACATCAGTAGTGTGTATGAAAGGTTTTCAGTAGTTTGTATGAGAGAAAAACATTTTAGTAGTGTGTATGAAAGGTTTTCAGTAGTGTGTGTGAGAGGAACAAATTTGAGTAGTGTGTATGAAAGGTTTACAGTAGTGAAAATGAGAGAATAACATTTCAGTAGTGTGTATGCAAGGTTTTCATTAGTGTGTGTGAAATGAACAAATTTCAGTAGTGTGTATGAAAGGTTTACAGTAGTGTATATGAAAGAAAAACATTTCAGTAGTGTGTGTGAGAGGAACAAATTTGAGTAGTGTGTATGAAAGGTTTACAGTAGTGTATATGAGAGAATAACATTTCAGTAGTGTGTATGAAAGGTTTTCATTAGTGTGTGTGAAATGAACAAATTTCAGTAGTGTGGATGAAAGGTTTACAGTAGTGTAAATGAGAGAAAAACATGTCAGTAGTGTGTGTGAAAGGTTTTCAGTGGTGTGTAAGAGTGTTTCAGTAGTGTGAATGAGAGAAAAAAATCAGTAGTGTATGTGAAAGAGAAGAATATCAGTTGTGAGAGTGTTTCAGTAGTGTGTGTGAGAGAGGAAAACAATTCAGTTGTTTGTGTGAGAGTGTTTCAGTAGTGTGTATAAGAGTGTTTAAGTCGTGTGTGTGAGGATTTCAGTAGTGTGTGTGAGACAATACATTTCAGTTGTTTATGTAAGAGCATTTTAGTAGTGTATGTAGAAGGTAATTCTGAATAATGTCCCTAACGGCTTCTCACATAATTGTGTCCACGTGCACAAAACTAATGAGAGCTGGCTTTCAATCTCACTTCTCTGTCTGAAAACACGAGAAACAAGCACCTCCTACTGAGTACTGATTGGTCAAAAGCTTACTTACTTGTTCATATAGAAAATGCCCACATCACTCAAAATCCAGTCCACATTTTCTCTGCGACCTTGCTTGTGGTCCTTGGACTTGTTCATATAGAAAATGCCCACATCACTCAAAATCCTTACGTAACATCACCAGAATGATTGGCAATTAGGAGGACCAATAGTCAACATGATCCACAACATCCTCTAGTATACCTTTAAGTATTTCATGTATGTATGTATGTATGTATATATATATATATATATATGTATATATATATATGTATATATATATATATGTATATATATATATATATATATATATATATATATATATATATATATATATATATATATATATATATATATATATGTATGAAAGACTTAATATATATATATATATATATATATATATATATATATATATATATATATATATATATATATATATATATATATATATATATAAGAAAAACCCAGACACCATCTTTGTAGTCATTTTTCTCCTGCGTGGACGCCCGTCTTCCTTTACAATGAGTAAAGCTGCACGCAACCTTGTGTCTGCAATTGTAAATAATTTAGTTTTTAAGTTTTGTGTTTCTTGTAGAATCTATATAAAGTAATATACATTAGCATATAGTTAAAATAATGAAAAAAACATCATTAAATATATGTTTTATTGTGTTGTTACATTAATACTGTTGTATTATTATAGGATGGCTTGTTAAACATTTCATAGGATTTTCAGAAGGAGGAAAAACCAAGACATTTAATATAAAATGTAAAATGAATAAATACATAAAAAGAAAAAGAAAAACAATGGTTAAAAGCCATCATCCCGGGGAGCATTTAATTTCGTCCTGTGCATTTTTTTAAATAATAATAATAACAATGAATAATTTCTAAGTCTTTGTTAGCCGTTTGTGAAGTTTTGTGCTTGTGCGCTACGTTCGCTTGCATCCTGTGCATCTCCTGGGGGCTAAGCCCCCCCTATCCTTAAAAGCTAGTGACGCCCCTGATCTCCACATTGGCCGGACAGCTGATAGTTTAGTCTTTTTAGCCTGAAGTGCCACGCCGACTCCGATGCTAGATCTCGCTGTTGTCTTTTGATGACACTTGTGTTAAAGTCTCACTAATATGGAGATAATTCAGTTCAGTTTTATTTATTTATATAGCACATTTAAAAAACAAACCCAGTTGGCCAGAGAGCTGTACAGACATAAGAAAAGGGGCACATAGTGTCACATTTACATTGTAACACGGAAGGATGAATAAAATACAGTAGTAAAATATATCTTAAAAGAAGTGCAGTATATATCACTTAAAATACTAAAATGTAATAAACAAATTAAAAAAAAAAGATAAAAACAAGAAATACTGTTTTATTTTTGCAAGGAGTCTTAGCTGAAATAAGTTAGATTTAATGACGGAGCGAATTTGTTTACTCCATCTTAAGCAAGCTGTCAAAAGTGACTCCTTCCTTGCTGATTAATGGCAATATGAGAACAGAGGACCAGTAGCACTGTCATGTCCTTGCAGCGGGTTTGTTTGAGCAAATACGACGATTTCTGTTTTATTTTTGTCTAAGTATAAAACATGTTATGTTGAATTGATCAGTGACTAAGACAAATGCTGTTTAATATATAAATAAAACTTAATTTAACACTTACAAAAACATTTTAAATATGCTTAAAAATATGCGTATGTATTTTTGTTGTATTTTTTTAGATCTGTGGTGAAGGGAAGCCGTGATCTTTGAAGTGTGTTGTGGCGAGGGATGACTGTAGTTATCTTGCATAATCTTTGTATTGGTTCTGTGCACAATGTGAGTGAATTAATTTAGTGATGGATTACAATACAGTACCAAGACGGTAGTGTGGCCAACCAGAAAGAGAGTTCCTGGTTTGAATCCATTTTAAGCCATCCTAGTCACTGTGCTTGTGTCCTTGGGCAAAATATTTCACAACCTTTCTCCCAGTGCCACCCACACTGGTGTAAATGTAGCTTTCTTATCCCCCCACTTCCACCCCACTGAGAAAGCCAGCCCGGTGTGTCTGACACCTGGACATGTGAGACGACAGCTGGAGAGAGTCAACCCAGCCAAGTCAGCAGGCCCTGCCCGAGTCAACCCCTGGGTCCTGAAGACTTGTGCTGCTCAGCTAACTGAGATCATGCACTTCATCTTCAACCTGAGTCTAAAGTTAGAACAGATACCAGCGCTATGGAAAACATCCTGCATAGTGCCGGTGCCCAAGAAGCCCATCCCATCAGGCTTGAATGACTTCAGACCGGTTTCCCTGACGTCTCATGTCATGAAGGTCCTCGAGAGACTGGTGCTGGATCAGCTGAGACCCGTGGTGGCTCCTTCCCTGGACCCCATATCAGCCCCATGTAGATTATGCTGTTATCTACCTGCTGCTGTGCTCACTCTCACCTGTATGGTGGGAGAGGCACTGTGAGGATTATGTTCTTGGATTTCTCCAGTGTCTTTAATACCATTCAGCCAATTCTGATGAGTGACAAGTTGCTCAGGATGGGTGTCAGATCATCCATTGTCTCCAGGATCACTGATTACTTGTCTGACAGGCCCCAGTTTGTGCGACTGGGGAGCTCCCTGTTGGATACTGTGGTCAGAGGTGTAGGTGCTCCACAGAGGACCATCCTGTCTCCTTACCTGTTCACCCTGTACACCTCAGACTTCCAGTATAGTTCCAGGTCTTGCCACCTGCAGAAATACTCTGATGACTCTGCTGTGGTCGGGTTTATCAGAGAGGGACACTAATTGGAGTACAGGACACTGATCGCTGACTTTTTGGAGTGGTCACAGGCGAACCAACAGCTCCTTAATGTGGACAAGATCAAGGAGCTGGCCATAGACTTCAAGAAGAGAATAACCCCTGTTGGGCCCATCAAGATCCAGGGCCGGGAGGTGGCAGTAGTGGGGCAGTACAAGTACCTGGGAGTCTACTTGAATAGCAGACTGGACTAGAAGGACAACAGCAGAGCTGTATACAAGAAGGCCGTGAGCAGACTCATTTTCCTGAGGAAGCTTAAGTCCTTTAATGTGTGCAGCAAGCTGTTGGAGATCTTTTATCAGTCTGTTGTGGCCAGTGCCCTGTACTTTGCAGTGGTTTGTTGGGGGAGCAGCACCAGCACAACGGACTTAAACCGGATTGACAAACTGATCCGGAAAGCCGGCCAAACTATTGGCACG
The DNA here is from genome assembly GCF_033978785.1 of Entelurus aequoreus. Lineage (NCBI taxonomy): Eukaryota > Metazoa > Chordata > Actinopteri > Syngnathiformes > Syngnathidae > Entelurus > Entelurus aequoreus. The sequence goes on from NC_084737.1 coordinate 45,934,762, forward strand.
CAGTTGGAGGCGTTTGTGTCAGTGAGGGACAGGAGGACACTGGACAAACTGCTCGCCATCATGGACAATCCTGCCCACCCACTCCACCAGACAATTAAGGGACAGCAGAGCTCATACTCCAACAGGCTCCTTCAGCTTCGTATCTGTCTATTACCTGGCCGCTTCTATGTTAGCTACCTCTCTTTGTTTATAATGTATATTTTCTGTCGGATCTACTCTCTATTTTATGCTGCAGCTGTTACATATACTGTAATATTGTACATGGTAATTGTTATGAATTGTTTATATTATATACAAATATAATATATCAGTATATATCATATATTGCATATATAATATGTAAATATTACATATACGTTATATTTTATATTGCTACTACGGTACATTTTTAGTCTACTTTATACCTGCATTATCCTTTCCATCCTTACACTTTCCATCCTTTGTAACTGAGCTATTGTGGGGAACAGTGACGTGCAGTCACTAGAGGCATCATGGAAAGAAAAAAAATGTAAAAAGAAAAAAAAATAATTAAATTGTTATATGTATGCAGTGATTGTACTATAAAGTTATTTTCCATTTAACTTCACCAGTTTTAGATTATTTTTATTCAAAATCGCTGAATTTTCACATTTGCCGTTCAAATACTGAGAAGAGGGTGTACCCCGCCTTCCGCCCGATTGTAGCTGAGATAGGCTCCAGCGCCCCCCGCGACCCCGAAGGGAATAAGTGGTAAAAAATGGATGGATGGATGGACTTGCGGTGATCAGCAGCCAGTTGAGGCACGTCACTCAGTTGTGCCTCAACATGGATTGCGGACTCGGCTAACTGCTGGCCTGCTGTGCAGTGAGACCATATTGCTATATGAATTATATTATACATTTCCATAGTTTAGTTAGCTGAGGTATATAATGTACAGTGTATTTTGTGAACAACTGTATGTGTGTAATGTATTTCTTGTGCTGAGCGATCATAAAACTGCTGCGAAGACACACTGACTGAGGCTCGCAGTAATCCCGCCTCCTTGTGCCGGTTAATGCACCCCCGCCGTAGAAAACGGCGGTGCATGTTATATCAACTTTAAGCCCACACTTAAACTTTCCACGTGCAAGATTGAATCTATTGTAACCTATTTTTATGGGCTTTCCTCTTTGTGATGTTAATTTCTGTTACACGCTGTTATACAGTACTGTAAATGCCTTGCGCTTTTATTTTGAAGGCGCTAAGAACGGAAGTGATGACACGTTGGAATGGAGCGGAGGTTTTTGAAAGAAGGAAGATAAAGTGGTCCTCGTGTAAACTGGAGCCTCCGTGTTTATTATTTTGTAGTTTCATACAGTATAGGCGACATTTATAAACCCTCGGTTACACTATTTAAAAAAGTTATTTAATAAGAAGCCAAAATGTGCAAAAACAATAATGTTCGTGTTGGAGGAGTTGTGAATGACCGCAGGGCCACAACATTAGGTACACCTGCAGACTGCAGCACGGATTTCATATTTCATTCATTCTCAACTCCTCCAACACGAACATTATTGTTTTTGCACTTTTTGGCTTCTTATTAAATAACTTTTTTAAATAGATTCAATCTTGCACGTGGAAAGTTTAAGTGTGGGCTTTAGTTGATATAACACTCCCGTCAGGGGGTGCATTCTACGGCGGGGGTGCATTAATCCAGCACAACAGCGGCGCATGGACTTCATTTATAAGTAAAGGTAAGACCATAATAACGTTTTTTTTTATTAAATGTGCTTTTTTGTGTGCTACAGTTTGTATGTGTAAAGTTAAAGTTAAGTTAAAGTACCAATGATTGTCACACACACACTAGGTGTGGTGAAATTTGTCCTCTGCATTTGACCCATCCCTTGATCACCCCCTGGGAGGTGAGGGGAGCAGTGGGCAGCAGCGGCGCCGCGCCCGGGAATAATTTTTGGTGATTTAACCCCCAATGCCAACCCTTTATGCTGAGTGCCAAGCAGTGAAGAATGCTGGTATGAGCTTTTAAACATAACCCGTTAACTGCTGCCAATCAAATGGTGAATAAGATACTCTTTAGGGTTCATATGTTTGTAAATCTGACTGTGATGAAGTCAGTGCCTCACCAGCCATGAACCTCACCGCACGTCACTGGTGTGGAACAATTTCCCTTGTAGATCATTAAAGTTTGTCTAAGTCTAAGTCTAAGTCAGTGGTTCTTAACCTGGGTTCGATCGAACCCTAGGGGTTGGGTGAGTTGGCCTCAGGGGTTCGGCGGAACCTCCGTCGCGGAGGTCAAGACACACCCTACTCATCGTGTAAATAACAACTGTTCCCTATCGGCGTATTATGGATACCCCCAAACAATGTTCCCTCTAATTTTCCGTATGCATGAGCAAACGCAAAAACTCTTTGAACATTCAGTGGAGCACCTGTGAGCAACATCAGACGTGCACATGCACTGTGGCCACACCAGCAGCACACCTGTCCCAAACCTGACTAAATAACAATTTAAATGTTTTATTATTATAATCAAATTACGGCAGTCCTTTCCATGAGATTATTTTCTAATATAAGTGTTTTGGCCCACTTACAATGACAAAAACAAAACATATTGTTTTTTCAGGAGCTGTGTACTAGTATTGTATGTCTGGGTGGAGGTCCTGCTTTGGAAATAATTTGTACCCCTTTCAGATATCGCATTTAGTTCCCACTTAAACATTCACATGTTGCACAATGAGATGTAAACATGGGATCATGTGTACATTCCTGTAACTTTCTGTCCGTAAAATATATCTTTATTAGTATGTCTTTAATATAATAACATCATTTCATGATTAATATTTAGAAAATTAAGATTAAATTAAGAAAAAAAAAATTTTATTTTTCACTAAAGAAGGGTTCGGTGAATAAGCATATGAAACTGGTGGGGTTCGGTACCTCCTACAAGGTTAAGAACCATTGGTCTAAGTCTAATGTAGATAATGGGTTTCTCAATGTAAAGTGCTTAGACTTAGAGAACATCTACGTAGACGGAGAACCTGCTCTGTAGTGAACAATATGCTAAAATGTTACTTTAAATTTAAACTGTACAGTACGTGTGGTGATGACGGTGTATTGTATGTCAGTGTAATGGAGGAAGTGTAAAAATTAAAGGTAGAATATGGTGATTGACTTATTTTTTATCAATACTCAGATTGGAAACCAGCATAGCAAGTACGCAATATTTTAGTGGTTGTTGCTTTACCCAGTACTTGTGTTTTCATGTACGTAAAGTGTTTTACATAAATGTTCATTGTGTATTACATGGGTAACAGCTACTAAAAAAGGAGACAAACACAGCTTAGGATGTTTGTATAAACACAACAAAAAAACAAGACAGTGAGGCATGGATGAACCCTGTTTTTTCAGTAGACACTAATGGAAGAAAGATGTTCCACAGAGACAAGCTTCTTCAGACTGTTAGATCATAACCACGACTCTATTCCACTCTTTCTCTCTTTAAAAACACCAACTGATGGATTGGGTCAAAATGAATAAATCTACGGGAAAAAAAAGTTGGTTTGGACAGTTGCACAGTCTGACAGAGACATGTGTCCCTCATGCACAAACATCCCTCCCACCCTGTCCCTTTGGACGCCTCTCATCTTCCTTGTCTACTCCTCCTTTTGTCTCTCTCTCCCAGTGGAAGTGTAGTGCAGGGCCCAGAGCCCCTGCCTGTAATTGCTGTTGAATGGAGTGTTTTCATGGAGTGTTAGGCAGGGCCCTCCCCTGGATTAGCATGCTTACATACACATGCACAAGCGCAAGCACGCACACACACACACCTACACACACATACGGAACGTACTCAGATACTCAAATGGATTAGTATGCTCACTCATGGGGAGAGGAGGTTGATTTGAGCAGACAGCAACAGCCCTTTGGAGAAAGCCCGAGGAGGCCTGGTGGATTTTCAAGCACACATGCACTCACACACACACACGCACGCGCACACTATCAACACACATATGCACATGTGCATGCACAAACGAATCGAGAGAGAATAGAAGAAAAGACATCAAAGTTGCAATCGCTCATGTGAACAAACACACACCTCGAGTCCCAATCTCAGCTCCCAAGTGGAGGCCGAGTGCTGCAGAAGACATATGGGGTGAATCATGTGTTAACAGGGAGTACTGATTAACACATCTGGAGACTGGAGCCAGTGGGATGCAAGGGGGTAAAAAAAAAAAGAGGTGGGGTGCTAAATGCGGAGAGGCAAAGGGGTACGAAAGTACGAGTAATCCTGACTCATTCGGGCCGAATCTGCTCTTTTAGACAAGAAACAAGACAAACAGGGCTACAAACATTGACTGCAAGGAATGAGGGACTCTCCACTTGTCTCCCCCAGGACATGTCCTGTGTGTCATGTCAGAGGCAGTCAGCTGTGTCACACCACCATGCTCACCATATGCCCATCAGTCACATGTTTTCTGCCTCAAAACACAAAGCACATTAATAAAACACTCCAAACACAGTTGTTTCCACCTTGTGTGCAGTGGTGCAGGAACAGGGTTTCATGGATTGTCTATGATCTTCATTTGATAGGATGAAGTGAATTTGTCATAACACTTTGGATCTAACATGTCTTTTCTGATCAATATATTGTGTTGTGTATACTTTTCAATCTCTTCTAGTCTGACCAGATTTCGGTGTAATAGATATTATATTTTACCGAATGTATATAAAGTGGTACCTTAGATTAAGAGTTTTCTAGCGTATGAGGTTTTCAGGATATGAGGTGTCTCTCTGCTAATTGATATGCTTCAGGTTATGAGAAAAACATTGGGGTTACGAGCCTTCCCATCACTAGTTGGAGCAGAGGATGTCAGAGTAAGATGTGACCAAAACCTTCGGTCTCTCCCTTGACAGCTTGTTAGCTAATAGCTATACAAAGACGTAACTTTGTTTCTCCAACCATGGAAATTAAGAAAAACAGTGTGAAGAACTTACTGAGAAAAAGAAGCAGATAATATTCATTGAATTAAAGAAAGTAATCATTGAAAAACATGACCAAGGTGTCTGTGTAGCATTGCTGGTCATTGTTATATAGAGCAGAGGTCCCCAAAATCCTAGTTCCAAGTTAAAAAAATAAATAAATAACAAAATATATATATATATATATATATATATATATATATATATATATATATATATATATATATATATATATATATATATATATATATATATATATATATATATATATTTAATTTTAAAATGTTTATTTTAAATGTCATTTTTTAAAATCTGTCCTTTCTAATCCATTTTCTACCGCTTGTTACTCTCGGGGTCTCTGGTTATTGTTTAAAAATGCATCTTTCCATTAATAACGTGACATTGCGCTTGTGCCGCAGTGTCGCCGCAGTCAATTAGTGAGCGAGGGATATATATATATATATATATATATATATATATATATATATATATATATATATATATATATATATATATATATATATATATATACACACATATATATATATGTACAGCCCGGCCAAATTTCTTTAACCCAATGCGGGTTCCAAGTCAAAAAGTTTGGGGACACCTGATACAGAGGAAGATTGATGTCAGCCAACTGTGTTAAAAATATTTTTAACTAGTTAACATTTGTCATCAATGAAAATATGGAGAAGCTGCTGATGGTGTGTTTGATGGTGAAACAGCCCACAAGAGATAGCGTAGACGTTCGCTCTCTGAGGTAAATGCTGTTCAATATCATTACTATTTGTTTTTGTTTTGTTTTAAGTATATACTACGGTATTATTTTTTATACAATATTTGACATGTTTCTTTTTTTCTTAGTAAAAAACATGTTACAGGTTTAAATTAAGGTGATTTTTTGGGGGGCCCAGAACAAAATAATGTCATTTTAATTCATTTAAAGTATTTTGGGTTACGAGCTACGTCAGGGGTGTCAAACGTGTTTTCTTTTAGTGTCACATCGCAGTAATGGCCGCCTATTTTTATTAATTAAAATTATGCATGCGGGCAATAACCTATGATTAATCAAAATTCAAATGTATCTGATATATATATATATATATATATATATATATATATATATATATATATATATATATATATATATATATATATATATATTTATTTTATATATATATATATATATATATATATATATATATATATATATATATATATATATATATATATATATATATATATTATTTGACAGCATTGATATACATGTGTACCAGTAATCACCTCATATTATTACATTATTGCCTATGCACTTGATTATTAGATTGTTTCATGTACAAATTAATGGATACATCATACGTAAAAGTGACAACTATTCTGTAACTATAAAATATAACTGTTTATTTTTATCTTTACTAATCTATTTTTGTAATACACTATGTAATAATGTAATATTTGGCATGATTAGATAACGTTAAAAAGATACACATTTTTTCCTGCCAAAATTGAAATAATTATTTGCATTCAGTAAAAAAATGAAGTATTTTATCAACAGACAATTTTCCCAGGCTTTCGCAGGCTACATACAATGATGGGGCGGGCCAGATCTGGCCACCGGGCCTTGAGTTTGACACCTGTGAGCTACGTCATGGAACCAAATAAACTTGTAAGCTGAGGTATTATTATTAGGGATTCGCAACAAAATCTATTCACATCCGAATTGCGATTTTTTTTCAGGCCGCTGACTGGTTGCGCGTACACGTCATATATTAGCAGCCAAGAGGAGCATTTATAACCTCTTAACTGTTTTAAAATGGTTTCATTATAATATTTATAACAAATAATATATTGTGAGAATCGGTTTGGATCGGGAATCGATTGTGAGTTGTTGTAAGATTCCTTAATCATTATCACTCCCTATTTGCACAAATTGATGCCGGCTGTCTACAAGTTGTACAACCTCAGTTTAGAAACAATCAATAATTTTGGATAACTGAGCGACCTTCTTTTTTAATAATGGGAAATATAATCAATTTGTTCCAGGAGTCACCCTAAAGCCAATATAAAAATAACTATTTCAAAGTTAATATTAGTGTCATGATCCGTTGCCCGGATCATGTTCTGTTTGGTTTTGGACTGCCTCAGTTCCTGAATTTTGTGCACCCCTGGGTATGTTTTGGGGTGCAAATTAGTATCACCTGGCTCTGATTAGTGTCTGGGATGCTCACCTGCTGCCGGGCACTAATCAGAGCGCTTATTATTCGCGTTACTCGCCACACACTGTCTGGCTTCATTGTTTGCTACCATGCAACAAAGTTACGTTCTCGTTTACGCTCCTTGTCCGTGTTTTGACTAGCATCTTTTGGCTAACCATCATTGTTTTCCGTGCCGTGCGCACCGCACAGCATATTTTTATCTGCACTTAAGAATAAAGCATTCTTCGTACCTGCAAGCTGCTTCCTGACGTTCCTCTGCATCTTGGAAAGACGACCCCCGGAAAAACAGAACATGATCCGGGCAACAGATCATGACAATTTGTAGCTTATTGAATGTTGGACCACATTCTCTTTGAAACAGCAGTTTAAATTCTGATTGTTTAAGCATTCACACTTATAGATGCTCTGAGTGAAATAAACCGGGGCCACTCATTAGTTCCTAATGGTAATAAAAACTGTGTGTGAAAGTACTACATTTAAGTATTGCCCTTGACCTTGTTTCATCTATGCAATACAGACTTGCGGCGAGGGCGCTGTCCACATAATTGCTTCAAACAGCTCCAATATGTGCTGCTCTTTGCTGATTTCTATCTCATCATTTTCCATAGCGGCGAGAACACACTGCTACTCAAAGAAACACCATAACGCCGTGGGACTTACAAGGAATTCCGTTGCTGTTCCGTGTTGCTACAAGCGGGCAATCAACTCTATCTATCTGTGGTTTCACTGTCATCAAAACAGCATCTCTGTGCTCAAACCACCGTGAGGACAAATAAACCGAAACAAATCTGTGGTTACGGTTACTTAAGAAGAGAGTTTGGAAATTGCACTGGCATTTAAAAGACATGTCGTGTTGCCAACTTGCGAATAAACACATGCAAAATATGTTATATAGCACCTGCTGCGAGCAACATGTTCAGTATTCATTGTTGTGTCTGTTACTGTTGGTTTACACGTATTAATTAAATGTGTAAGGCGTGGGTGGAGTGAAAAGGTTAACACAAACTGTAATAATGCGTTGATTCCATTTGTCCTTAATCATGAAAGGACAAGTTGTGAAACAATAAGTAGATTTTATTATAGATGTACAACTGGAAGCCACCTGTTCTATAAAGTCAGACTTTGCAGGCTCGGGGTGACCCGAATCACACACCAAAAAGGATATTTAGATGCATCATTTAAATATATAAAATCTTATATTTCAAGATATAACAATCATACTACTAATTAAAAGCTAAGATGTATATCAATACATTTTCCACCTTTTTATATTGTTCAGGTTCAGAGGAAGCTGGAGCCCATCCCATCTGACTTCAGGCGAAAGGGTGACTACACCGTGGACTGGTTCCCAGTCACATAGGGCACAAAAAACCCTGTTTGCACTGCAGGAACTTTTACAGGAATTTTCCAATTCACCGTGGTAAATGAAATACCACCCTGCATTTCCACCAAAACTACCCCGGTAAATAAAGTTCCACAATGAACCAATTTAGTTCTTAGTCGCCACCAGGTACTTTGAGGGGCGGGCATTGGCATCGGACACTGATTGGTTGAACACCGTTGGGGAGTTTCATATTAAGCTAATATGCTAATGCTGACAGGATAACATTACATCTGATATGATAATGCCGTGAGGTAAACAAAAACATTGATTATCTAAGTATTTTTATTTGCAGCTAAAATGGACCACAACTATTCACCTGACCCTCATTAATTTATTGTTTACCGAGGGGACGACTTTCTGACTGTGTTGAACACTGTAGACAAAAGCCTTTATGAATTTTATGTACAATTTGGTACACTTTGTTTTTAAAGGCCTACTGAAATGCGATTTTCTTATTTAAACGGGGAAAGCAGGTCCATTCTATGTGTCATACTTGATCATTTTGCGATATTGTCATATTTTTGCTGAAAGGATTTAGTAGAGAACATCGACGATAAAGTTCGCAACTTTTGGCCGCTGATAAAAAAGCCTTGCCTGTACCGGAAGTAGCAGACGATATGCGTGTGACGTCACAGGTTGTGGAGCTCCTCACATCTGCACATTGTTTACAATCATGGCCACCAGCAGCGAGAGCGATTCGGACCGAGAAAGCGACGATTTCCCCATTAATTTGAGCGAGGATGAAAGATTCGTGGATGAGGAAAGTGAGAGTGAAGGACTAGAGGGCAGTGGAAGCGATTCAGATAGGGAAGATGCTGTGAGAGGCGGGTGGGACCTGATATTCAGCTGGGAATGACTAAAACAGTAAATAAACACAAGACATATATATACTCTATTAGCCACAACACAACCATGCTTATATTTATATGCCACAAATTAATCCCGCATAACAAACACCTCTCCCATCCCGTCCATATAACCCGCCAATACAAATCAAACACATGTACAACACACTCAATTCCACAGCCCAAAGTACCGTTCACCTCCCCAAAAATCATACAGCACATATATTTCCCCAAAGTTATGTACGTGACATGCACATAGCGGCACGCACGTACGGGCAAGCGATCAAATGTTTGGAAGCCGCAGCTGCGTACTGCGTTACACATACAAATTAAACAAAATGCTTATGGCAGCATTCTGGTTGCGTACTCACGGTACCGCATCTGTGTATCCAACTCAAAATCCTCCTGGTAAGAGTCTCTGTTGTACCAGTTCTCCACAGACCAATGGTAAAGCTTGACTGTCATCTTTCGGGAATGTAAACAATGAAACACCGGCTGTGTTTGTGTTGCTGCAGCCGGCCGAAATACACCGCTTCCCACCTACAGCTTTCTTCTTTTCTGTCTCCATTGTTCATTGAACAAATTGCAAAAGATTCACCAACACAGATGTCCAGAATACTGTGGAATTTTGTGATGAAAACAGACGACTTAATAGCTGGCCACAATGCTGTCCCAAAATGTCCTCTACAATCCGTGACGTCACGCGCAGGCGTCATCATACTGAGACGTTTTCAGCAGGATATTTTGCGCAAAATTTAAAATTGCACTTTACTAATCTAACACGGCCGTATTGGCATGTGTTGCAATGTTAAGATTTCATCATTGATATATAAACTATCAGACTACGTGGTCTGTAGGAGTGGGTTTCAGTAGGCCTTTAAAGCTATTGGTTTTGTATCTCATAGCTGTGTATTGTATTTACTTACACTTTATGTAAAAGCAGGGATGTGCGGCCAGGGTATGCAGGGAAGGTGGAAACCTTCCTTATCCGAGGTCGGGCCGCGAGGGCAGCAACCTAAGCAGGGAAGCCCAGACTTCCCTCTCCCCGGCCACTTCGTCCAGCTCCTCCCGGGGGATCCCGAGGCGTTCCCAGGCCAGCCGGGAGACATAGTCTTCCCCGTGGCCTCCTGCCGGTCGGACGTGCCCTAAACACCTGCCTAGGGAGGCGTTCGGGTGGCATCCTAACCAGATGCCCGAACCTTGCCTCGGGCATCTGGAGGGCATCTGGAGGTGGAACCTCATTTGTCAAAATGAACATTAAAAAAATGAATAATAAAACTATTAAATTAATATTAATATGTGTTCATTAAATTGAATAATACATGTATTTTCTGTATTATCACAGTCATCTTTTTAACATTTATTTGAGTAAAATTAGGTAAGCTGGGGCTGGAAGTTTTTAAAATAGTTTCCCTTGTCTTGCCAGTTGGCATCTCTGCTAGCATTAGTATCCCTAGCTCCCTCATTGACAGCTTGAGTGTGTCCATATGATCACAACAGGTGGTTGATCAGATTAGTTGTGGTGCCGCTATTTTATCGCTGCCTTTCAAACGTTACAAATGACCATACTTTTAACCAACTGACCATTCTTTTTTTTTTTTATCCAAACATATACCACACATTAGATTTAAGATGTGGGGGTGCATTGTTTGTAAAACACATTCGGTGCTGTTTGGCATGTTGGTCTGTTTTGTTGTAAGTCGCAAACAAGACATTACTCTCGTATGACGTCACAACAGAAGTCTCGCAAGATTATATCGGCAATATTTTGTAGCAAACCTCCAATCAACTGATTCATGACTTTCCAACTGGATTTTGACCTATCCATACTAACTATATATATATATATACATATGTATATATGTATGTACATTATGTATGTATGTATGTATGTATATATATATACTGTATATATATTAGGGCTTCTATTTTTCTGATTATTTACACTCTAGATCTGTGGTTAATCATAATTAATCACAGTTTTTTTTTATTTGCTAGCATGAATAACATTTGCTTAAGAAAATACACTAATATTTGGATACAAATGTAATTTTGTAGTCATAGCGTCACACGGGTTTTCTAAATTTTTTACTGAACTGCAAGTCATTTATTTGCTCAAATCACGTTCACCGTAAGTATAGTAAGAATTAAGTGAAACTTTTTTTTTTCTTGTCTTGAGTAAAAATATTTCGTGTTTAACTTAACAGAATAAAAAATAAACATATTTCTTTAACAGGAGTCTCACCTGCTTAACTTAAAAAATAATACATTCAGCTTTATGATAAAGCAGGTCTCAAAATGTCATCACTATGAAAAGAGAGAGGTGGGATATTTGTTTCACTAATATGACTGGCAACATTTCAATTGTGCTTTATTTATGAAGGAGATCTCCTTTCAGTGGGGTTATTGTCTTAATGCTGTGTGTAATTTGTCATCAAATAAAAGCATCACACAAACTCATAGCTCATTAAAGTGGAATAAATGACATGCCACTAACAGTTTTAACTTGCCACATACCTCCCTTCTCTTACAGAAGGGTGCAAACTGGATGTGTAAAATCCTTATTGAATGACGACGTGTGATTGACCTCGAACCAAGTGCACTCAGTAATCAAACTAACGCGCTCACATTTTAACTGCGCTTATTGCAGTGGTTCTCCAACTTTTTTTGTCATCCCCCACTTTGGACAAGGGGGAGTTTTCAAGCCCCACCTGCCCCCATCGCCCCAACAGAACGCTAATGCCAAGCTTAACATTTTCAAATGTATCGAACATCAAGTAACATCAAGTTTTATACATTCAAACTCAATAACATAAAATAAAATCAAGTTCAATAATAAATAAAATAACTGTGCAGCTGTGGTATAACTTGCATCAAGTTCAATATCAAATAAAATAACTTGCATCAAGTTCAATATCAAATAAAATAACTTGCATCAATTCAATAATAAATAAAACAAAAGTGTTATAACTTGCATCAAGTTCAATAATAAATCAAAAAAAGTGTTATAACTTGCATCAAGTTCAATAATAAATCAAAAAAGTGTTATAACTTGCATCAAGTTCAATAATAAATCAAATAAAAGTGTTATAACTTGTATCAAGTTCAATAATAAATAAAACAAAAGTGTTATAACTTGCATCAAGTTCAATAATAAATCAAAAAAAGTGTTATAACTTGCATCAAGTTCAATAAAAAATCAAATAAAAGTGTTATAACTTGCATCAAGTTCAATAATAAATCAAATAACTTGCATCAAGTTCAATAATAAATGAAAATAAAAGTGCCACTTTGCAATCTTTGCCAAAAAAAGGAGGACAGGGCAAGTGAACATGAGTTTTACAGTACTCCAGCATTAGTGGCTGCAATGAGCCTGTTTTGCACTGCACAGCTTTTCAAATGGGTTAAAACCTCATTGAATTCGGGGCTGAGCTGCCTTGGCGCGAGTGTTTCCCGGTGAATGACACATTGTGTCCAATGCGCATTTGGCGCAACCCTCTTTATTAGAGCCTGCAGCCCGTTTCTTGACTTTGCCATGCGCGCCATCAGAGCAAAAGCCCACACAGTTTTCCCATTTAAGGTCGTGCTCTTTGAGGAAACTGTCCATTATCTTGAACAGCTCATCAGCAGTGGCTCTATTTTTTATGTATTTGCAAAACAGCAAATCCTCGCACAGTGACTCGCCATTCACAAAGCTTCCGCTTAGCCCCGCCCCCATTAGTTACTGTTGCTATGTCTGTCAAACTTTCGCTCCTACCTAGAAATGTAAAGCCTACAGGAAAAATAAGTATAATGAAAGCATAGTAAAAAAAAAAATCAAATAATATAATAATAAAAAAATAAAACAAATAAAAGTGAAATTTTCTCCCGTTCCTCGCGCCCCACCTGTCATGTCTCTATTCTCTATTCCCCCACCAGTGGGCGCGCCCCACACTTTGAGAAACGCTGGCTTATTGCAAGCATAGACAGCAGAACACTTCTATTTGAAGTTGTGTACACTTACTTAAGTTATCTGCTGCACTGGTTAAACTGCTGAGGCAAAACTGGCGTGTGACGTCACGGTTTACCTTTTTCTTCTACAGGGCGCACCAACCCGGTAACATGAAAACAAAATAATCGGGTCTGTTGGCCACTTACCTAATAAAAAGACTTGACAAAGTGCGTCCCTTGACAGCCCAATATGGAAAACATACTTTAGTTTCTAAATATGTAACGATTTCCTTTTCAAGGGATGTTTGGCAACCCTATTTAAGTAGCATTCATGCCAGCGGGGCCATCCTTACGTTCATGTTTTGCTTTAAGATGCTATTTTAAACTTGATGTGTGCCGATGATAAGAAAGTTTGTTGCCGCAACACTAACTAATTACCTCAGTTTTAAGTTCCATCGAGGTTTATTTTGAATGTTTATACATCACTGTAACTGGTGTGTGACGTGATCACCGCCTGTGCATAATGTGCACTGCCTTCCGGCATCGGTCAAAACAAACACTGATTAATCATCATTAATTTATGGTTACGCGATCATTTTTAAAAATTAATTACATGCGTTAACGTGGTTGTATTGTTAACCCTAATAAATATATATGTAAATATATATATATATATATATATATATATATATATATATATATATATATATATATATATATATATATATATATATATATATATATATATATATATATATATGTGTGTGTACTGTATAATACAGTAAAAGGCAGCATTAGTTCAATATTCAAGTTAATATGGTGATTATAAAACCAGGAAGGCATGCAGACTCGCCACAACAAAACCTATTTAAATGTTTTAAAAACCAAGAGTAAAAGCACATGTATAGTGAAGTGATTATTATTATTCACACAAAAGTCACAATTTCTTGGTAATTGTTGGTCCAAACTAATGAGGATTTTGGCAAAATGAGGGGATACAGATTTTTTTTTGGTTGTTCTGCCTTTTTTAGACGTACATTGCGCTTGAGGGAGTGTGTTAGAGAGCCAGCTGGTCACAAGCACTGCAATAATGTATTATTGCGGCGTGCATCAAATACGGCCGCAAAATTACATTAAAATTATATTTTGACAAAAAAAAAAATGTCATTGTAAGTTTATGAGCTCGTGTGATTAGAACTATAATTAGACCTGTTATTTTGGTTTATTTCATCAGGAAAACTAACAACAGAACGACTCAATTGCAGGCATCCGGGAACAGCCTAACTTTTGATTTCGAAAGCAAGTTATCCATCAAATTGTACACTATATAAATGACCAATAGATTTTACTGTAACATTTTGGGAGTTTTTTTTTTACAGCATATTACTGTAAGTTGAAAAAAAAATGACCAATGTTTGTTTTTTTTACAGTAAAATTCTGTCGACAGAGTTGTCAGTTTTGGTTTTTTTCTGATGATTTTATGGTACCGCATTTTATTATGGTAAAAAACTGGCAGCTGAGTTGCCAAAATAAAATTAAACAGCGGTACTGTATTTCTATTTACAGTAATATGTTGTAAACAATAATAATAATAATAAATAAATAAAAAACACCATATATTTTACATTAAAATCTGGCAACTAAGCTGCCAGTTTTTTTCTGTAAAAAACAGTGGTAAAATCCACAGATTTTTTTTTTCTCTTTACGTAAAAATGTTTTAAAATATTTACATTTATAGGCAAATTCATTAATTATTTACTGTTACAAGCGGCCCTCTCATAGCAGCCATGACTGCGATGTGGCCCTCAATGAAAACAAGTTTAACACCCCTGGTCTAGTGGGACAGGCCAAAGTTAAATTGGAGAAAATGCAGTCCTTTATAAATTATTTAATGTTTCTGTGCGGCCCGGTAGCAAATGCGTCACGGACCGGTACCGGTCCCTGGACCTGTGGTTGGGGACCACTGCTCTAATGAATAATTGAATGAATGTGGCTGTCAATATGGAGGATTATATATCCAAGGTCAAATGTTTCTCTTAACCGGATAAACTGAATACAAAGAGGTGATCATACAAAGTATGTGTTCACGGAGGTTAGATAGTGCTGCTTCAGATACAAATAAAGCAAAAGGTAAGAAATACTCCAATGTTTTGTTCTCAAAGCAAATTATTGAGACCAAGAAGTATTTGCTAACGCTTTAATGAAAGTAAATTACTCCCTTCTTATTTGTGTGATCATCTTAATGAGCGACCTGTATTAACAGGTATTAGAGCACATGAATTTAACTAAAAACAAAAAAAAATGTAAACACATGTCAGAAGGCATATGAAGAAATTTGTAACGATCGGGCCGCATAGTGATGCGGAGGTCGTTCTCCCAGGATGCAGACGGACTCCGGACACAGCGTGCAGGTAGGAAATTATTTTTTCTTCATAAATCATACAGGGAAAAACAAAGGCGTGCTAATAGCATGGTAGACAAACGCTAAGGAGGCCAGCGCGGGAGCTAGCAGGAATCAAACAATCTGTCGTTAACTGTTGCTTGTAGCAAATTAGGAGGCCAGACAGTTTGTGGCAAGCAACGTGAAAAAATAGCACTCTGATTAGTGCCTGGCAGCAGGTGAGCATCCCAGACACTAATCAGAGGCAGCTGCAAACAATCAGCACCCATGGTAACTGAAAACACAAACCAGGGGTGCAAAAAACAGAACTGAGGTAGTCAAAACTAAGATGAAAACAATGATCCGGGCTACGGATCATAACAACATTCACATTGTCACTGAGTGGGGAATGAGAAAACGCCTAATGAAGAGCCCCTGTCTTCTTCAATCTTGCAAGTTTGGTTTGGACATCTAAAGTCAAATTAGCCTGATGATATTGAAAAAACTCCAAAAAATATGCCTTTTTTTAAAGTAATTTGAACCTTTATGATGCGTTTTGAGGCTTTTTTGCTAAATATTTTCCAAAAGAAGGCACAACTTTGACTGGATTTGTTAGGAAAAAAGAAGGTGAGAAGAGCAGTCAGAAGAGACGTTTTCAGCGGTTCAAATCAGAAAGAATCAGAAGGTCGACCAAAGGAACGGATTGTAATCAACCACTGATAATGTGTAATCCTAAAGATAAAAACATAAAACGGTAAAAATGGTTGTGACTTTGTATCTGTTGTACTTAATATAACCGTGTTGGTTATGTGTTTGTACAGTAAGACAAATACTCACATAAAAGTATCACCCCCTAAGTGCTGCAGTGTTGATTTAGACGCAGCCATCAGCCCACCCACCCAGCCAACCTGAACAGTCAATACTTCTACATTATTCAAACTCCTTCCCACTTAATTAGATATTTAATTGACTACCTGTAGACTGATGAGTGACCGGCCCGCTGGCATAAATTCATGCAAATGACACCCCACATAACCCCCCAGAGGTAGATTTAGTCGTGTAGTCTGGTGAGCACAGAGGTCAAGCTAGTCACTGCTTACAGGCAGTGATGAGCAAGCTACGGGGAAAAATGTAGTAAACTAAGCTACGAGTTACTTTCGGTTAAATGTTTCTAAGCTGCAGGTGACGCCATCCCCACAGAATTGTAGCAAGTGGTACACTATACATGGCAAAAGTAGCTTGCTACATCAACACTACATACAGTCATGGTCAAAAGTTGACATAGTCTTGTAAAGAACATAATGTCATGGCTGTCTTGAGTTTTCAATCATTTCTACCTCTTATTTTTTTGTGACAGAGTGATTGGAGCACATACTTGTTGGTCACAAAAAACATTCATGAAGTTTGGTTCTTTTATGAATTTATTATGGGTCTACTGAAAATGTGACCAAATCTGCTGGGTCAAAAGTATACATACAGCAATGTTAATATTTGGTTACATGTCCCTTGGCAAGTTTCACTGCAATAAGGCGCTTTTAGTAGCCATTCACAAGCTTCTGGTAGGAAATTTTGACCACTCCTCTTTACAAAATGTGTGCAGTTCAGCTAAATGTGTTGGTTTTCTGACATGGACTTGTTTCTTCAGAATTGTCCACACTTTGGGAAGGCCATTCTAAAACCTTAATTATAGCCTGATTCAGCCATTCCTTTACCACTTTTGACGTGTGTTTGGGGTCATTGTCGTGTTGGAACACCCAACTGCGCCAAGACCCAACCTCCGGGCCGATGATTTAGGTTGTCCTGAAGAATTTGGAGGTAATCCTCCTTTTTCATTGTCCCATTTACTCTCTGTAAATCACCAGTTCCATTGGCAGCAAACAGGCCAAGAGCATAAAACTACCACCACCATGCTTGACAGTAGGATGGTGTTCCTGAGATTAAATTCCTTACATTTTCTCCTCCAAACATATTGCTGGGTATTGTGGCCAAACATCTCCATTTTTTTTTTCATCTGACATCACATGGACAAATATAAGACCTTCTGGAGGAAAGTTCTGTGGTCAGATGAAACAAAAATTGAGCATGTATACTTTTGACCCAGCATATTTGGTCACATTTTCAGTAGATCCATAATAAATTCATAAAAGAACCAAACTTCATGAATGTGCTTTTGTGACCAACAAGTATGTGCTCCAATCACTCTATCACAAAAAAATAAGCATTATATAAAGTATTGGAAACTCAAGACAGCCATGACATTATGTGCTTTACAAGTGTATGTAAACTTTTGACCACGACTGTATGTATGAATATAAATCTCAACTTAATATAGAACTTTCCACCAAAAATGCTCAGTTTGATTATTTTAAATTAAATGAAATAAATGAGTTTATTTTGGTCATATAATCAACCATTTTGTGTGATCAATTTAACAGCACAGATTATACATATTAACAATCATGCACATACACACACAAAAAGAAATATAATGACCGAAAAAGGAATAGGCTGAAGCCAAGGCTTATATTTGCTTATCTTATACATTCACTGAAAATTAGATTAACAGGAACATCAATGTTCAAAAAATCAATGGGATAAAAGTAATTGTTGCTATATTTTATAATGTTCCATTATTTTACCTTTCAAGGCTTTCTTAAACCTTAACAATTGTTATTTAAAATAACATACCCTGTGTCTTTAACATTTTAACATTCATTTTAACTTGCAAAATTGTGTTACCAAGTACAACATAAGGGGGAAAGCCCAAATTAAATTAAAGACAGTTAAAAATAATAGTAATATTAAATTAACACCAAAATATGTACTCTCTAGCGAAATTGGGACTTTTCAGCACAGGATAAATTACTGTTTCAACAGAAACCACAGTGGCACATGACAATAACCTGGCCAAATAAAAAGTCCAAAACATTTGTCTCACATAACAGACATTAGCAAACTCCATCTTTACATGAACAGAAATCAATAAAAGTGAGTTTTGTGCCAGGACTTTTATACCAGTGTTAACTGAGCAGCAGGGGGTAATCGGCATTGAAACTTCCCCATCACTTCCCTGCTCCATGAGTGGTTCGCTCACACAGCTGTGCACCGTCGAGTTAGCCAACCCAAAAGAGAAGGTTTATAAAATGTTAAAAATAATGTTAATTACATTAAAGTACCGGTGAATGGCTTATTGCAGGGGTGTCAATCGTACCTGCAGGCCCGCAGACAGGTTTTACCCGGCCCGTGGGATGATTTCGCCAAGTATAAAAATGAGCCAAAATGTTTTAATGAAAGAAACTACTGTGCCCACTACATGTCGCAATAGCAATTCTTTGTATCTTTGTAGATGATGTTACATATGTAAAAAATAATAAACCACATCATGTTTGTGCACCAGTCGAGGAAAATGAGCAACTTACATAAATAACATCTTGTAATTTGATTTTGATATATATTATTTTTATCTTGATAGATTGTAAATTAACACCAATGAGTTGACTGATGAACATTATCATATACAGTAATTTATTCAGAATGTATAAATAACGACAAATAAAGATAGAATACTATTAATCGCAACATGTAAGTGTAAAAAAAACCATACAACAACATTATGATTTGTACATTTTTAGAATGTGCTTGTTTTATTTTTAAACAAAGAAAACAATCTGAAGTTGTCTTTATTTTTAAGTTATCGTGCCGTGATTTTACCAGTCTGTCCCACTTGGGAGTACATTTTTCTCCATGTGGCCCCCAATCTAAAAGGAGTTTGATACGTTTGGCTTTTTGATTCACCCTGGAAGAGAAAATAGTTATTAAGGCCATGTCTACACTAAGCCGGATGAGCCCTTAAACAAATAATTATTTAGCCTAAGCCTCGTTTCAGCCACACTAAACTATCATTTAAGGTCCCCCTCTTCGGCTAATTTTTTACACGGGTAAGTGCGCCGTGTATTTCTTGAATCTCCGGCACTTAGCTTTGTATGGACTCATTGATCGTTTACAAACTGAGTTCGGAGAGGAAGTGACGCCAGGAAGACCGCGCCCCACACAGGAAGTGACGTCAGAAAGAAATCGCAACAGCCAGCTTCATAATAAAGCGGTTTCGTAACTCGGAGCTAACCACTGGAAATATGAAGGCGAGTCATCCAGACATGCCCGTGTTTCTCCTTCTTCTACATGTACAGACGCTTGTGGAAATCACACATGAATACCTTAAAAGAAAGCGATTGCAGCTATTTGGGATACAACACTTGTCAGACGGCAATAAAACTTCCCAATGTCCGGCCGGGTCAGCTGTGATTCTACTTACCGAAAAACTTTGTCCATTTATCGAAGGACAGTCAACGAGAATGTGAGCCCCCGTGGATGTGATAAAAAAGGTAGTGTGTGCTTTGTATTACCTGGCGGTCGAGGGTCTTAAACGGTGGCATTGTGTGTGGACATGGATAAGGTTAGGTAGGATTTACCCTGGATAACCTTATCAGGCTCAGTGTAAACGGGGCCTCAAACAAGACCCTTGCCTCATGTGGTTTCTGCCACCGCTGCAGGCAATGTTTTTTGATTTGGCTTTCAGGTTTTAAAGTGTCATGACCCGCCCTTTCTTGCCTCTGGTTGGCCTGCCGTAATGTTTTGCCCTAACCTCAGCTAATTGTGACTCAATATACGTAAACCAAACAATCATCATGGAGTTTCTGCATATTCCCTTCTCCCCCGTAGCTAAGCGACATAAATCACTACCAGTTCAAAAAGTAGCGACACTCCCTCCACGTTACTGAGAAATGTAGTTAAACTACGTGGTGTTGCTATGTGTAGCTCATTACTGCCCATCACTGATCACAGGTGTGTGAAATGATCAACAACCCTGCATCTTGGAGCAATATGAGTATGATAAAAGTTTAACTGTTTTCAATAGTTTTCTTTGGAAACCAGTTGGTAAAACACAAGCATCAAATAATATGCCACTGGTTGATTCTGCGTTTTCAGAAAGAAACAAATAACAGGAATCCCATCACTGGTGTCAACGCCCCAATGTATGTTAATGGGAAGGAGCAGATGTTTTTTTTTTCTTCACATAATGGAGTTTGACAAAGTGAAAATTAACACAACCCCACTCCTGCTGTTACTGTTAGAGGGGGGTGGGAGATGGCTTTGGCTCAAAACTACGCTCCACACAAACGCACACCTTCTGATACCACACCAGCCGTCGCTCTCATTCTCACCCAGACATTTAGACTGTATACCCCCACAACCCTTCCACTCACTCCGCCACCTCCTGCCTTGCTACTACCCCTATCTGCTAGGTGTTTGTCTCCTCGGCGTAAACATCCCTCCTCCCTTCTTCTTCGGCAACTGTTTTTGCTTCAATGGACTTTCATGACAACTCGTTCTGTCGGGGTCCTTTTTTCCGCCTCTCCCCCTCCTTCTCCTTCACTCTCCCCAGGTGAAATATTGATGGATTTTTTATGAATAGCTATGAAAAATTCATTCAAATTCCAAAATGAAAAAGCGTAAACACTGTGCATATGCCTATGCCTCCCGCATTCATTATCCTTCACAGCATCCTCACCCCCAGCCCTCTCAACACACCCTCCTCCCCTACACAACCTGTCTACCTGAAAAAGACATGCCGCTCTGTCTCTTTTTCCGCCACTTGGCCTAATTGCTTAATTTGACCTGCTCCCTCATCAATTAAAAGTCTGTCAGTGGTAGACAGATGGAGGATGGATCAGAGGGCCAGTCGATGGACAACTCAATGACAGAACAGCTCAATAAGTAAATGGAGATGGCCAGTGATGTAAAAAAGGAAATGAGGGAGGAGAAGGTGCAGAAAAAGAGAACAAATTGAACAGGATGTCCTGACAAAAAGGTGCAGCGCCAACACCCCTCGCTCAGGATAAACTAGACACCCTCCTCAGCTGATTTCTTTCCGTTTCTGTGTGCTACTGCACATCATTTAAGACAGTATCTCAACAGACTTGTGTAAACAATCACAATGCACAGCAGCTAATAATGTAATACTGAACAAGGCGACTTAATAAAAAATGATGATGTAGTCAGTGTTTGGAAAATTACTTAAAAAGTAAGTAATTATAGTTGCTCGTTATTTTGCCAAAAAATAAATTGAATTAGTAACAGATTTACTCTTTAATAAATGTGTCACACCGCGGTGAGGGAGGTCTTGACTGGGTTTTTTTGTCTTGTGAATTTCATGTTTTAGTTTGAAAAGTAACTCTCCTCTCGTTTCAGGCCACTTGCCCTTCCTCTTGTCATCAGTCTGACGTCATCCCTGATCCCTGATTGGTTCCACCTGTTCTCCATTACCCCCATGCGTCTTATGAGCCCACGCCTCCCTTTGTTCTGTGCCAGAATGTCTCGTTATTGCGTGCATGTCCAGCCTCATGCCCAAGCTTTGTCTCGTCTTGCTCTGAGTTATCCAGATCCTGATTTTTCAAGTTGGTATCTTGAGTTTTCCTCTTCTCCTCTTAAGCAGAGTGAATATTTGTTTGTAAAGTTTTCTAGTCGAAGTGGTGAGTTTAGTTTATGTTTACAGTCTCTTCTTTTCCTCATTTTAGAGTGACCTTTTGTTAATTATTTCTGTAGACCAGAAACAGTGTAGAAGCTTTACAGCCCATTGTTTTTCCCTCCTTTTGGAGCGTCTTTTGTTCTTTGAAATTCATAGTTATATTCCTCGCTAGTGTAGTTAGAGATTGATATTTTTGTTTCCTACTTTCGGAGGGATTTCCGGTTTGTTCACTTTTTGTGAAACCTTTTCGCCCAGTTGTTAAAGTTTATAGCCGTTGTGTATTGCCCTGACTCAGGAGGTGAAAAGGAAACATTTCAAAATAAAAGCCTGCCGGATTGTTCTCCACTATGCATCTGAGTCCCATTTTTGACCAAGTCCTGACAAAATGTAATTACTAAATAAAAAAGGTAATTTTTACGTTACTTAAAAAAAATACTTTAAATATTTGGCATGTGCAGAAAGACGTTTCATGAAAGCAGAGTGTGTGAGTTTGTGTCTTTAAAAAGGCGGTGCTTGTTGCCGAGTGACGTGTGATGTCAGTGAGAAAGCTAGACAGAGCAGCATGAGCTCAGATGTCTATATTAGCTCTTGCGGGACAGCAGCTCTGTTAAATCTTTCCACTGGAATGTGTCACCTCTGGTTAATAAGAGATTGAATGTGCTTTCATGGCTGTCTTATTTTCTAGTCCGCAAGCTGGGTATTGTAAGATTGCAAGCATGTGACTTCAATCATTGATTTGTTGATCATTATTCCCACATAGTAGTATTAGTAGTAGTGTGTGTACTTACATGATGTGTGTTTTTTGCTGTGGGATGTTGCCTGCTTCTGTTTGATATCAATTTAATTTAAGTGTGGTGCTGGTTGTTACTTTCTCTAGTAAAAACATATTTTCGACATTGAACTTGATGTAAACACTAAATTACAAAGTAAAGTAAAATACAAATGTTTGTGAAGTCAAGAGGGATATGTGTATCTCTTGTTGTTTGTGTATTTGTGTGCTTGCGAGGAGAGGCGTGACAGCCGACAGTTTCATGTTTACTATCAAAAATATTAATGGAATCAATTGATAGACGCTAAATTATAGATGTATTTTATATTGAATAGTCACGTGGTTCAATGATGGCCTCAAAGTCCAGCCAGAATTGTTCAGCTGATTTGCGCAAACCTCTTTCGCTGTGATTGCATTCTTCTTCTCTCCCACTCAAGCAGACGGTACAACGATGGGTATTATATTTTTGATTGTGAATTTAGAGTGGCATTATGGTGTTTTTATCCTCATCTCAATGGATGTTTCTAGGTGTCTCTCAAGCGATTAGAATAGATTTGATAGTTTTCTGAAAATGTCTGTTATCATTTTAATAATAATAATAATAATAATAATAATTGGGCAGCACGGTGGTAGAGGGGTTAGTGCGTCTGCCTCACAATACAAAGGTCCTGAATAATCGTGAGTTCAATCCCGGCCTCGGGATCTTTCTGTGTGGAGTTTGCATGTCCTCCCCGTGACTGCGTGGGTTCCCTCCGGGTACTCCGGCTTCCTCCCACCTCCAAAGACATGCACCTGGGGATAGGTTGATTGGCAACACTAAATTGGCCCTAGTGTGTGAATGTGAGTGTGAATGTTGTCTGTCTATCTGTGTTGGCCCTGCGATGAGGTGGCGACTTGTCCAGGGTGTACCCCGCCTTCCGCCCGATTGTAGCTGAGATAGGCTCTAGCGCCCCCCGCGACCCCGAAGGGAATAAGCGGTAGAAAATGGATGGATGGATGGATCATTTTAATAAGTGTGACATGCACTGCAGCCAAACTTCAAGTGCAATATAATGTTACCCTTTCCTGGAGCGCCGGACTTATTGCAGCCCCAACACCCACATGTTGGGGTTTCTCCACCCAGAGTGCACATTGTGGATGAAGGTGCACAGTGACAGACATTGTCTTTTTTGTGACAGACATAGCCAGAATCCGCTCAAATGCACAACTTTATCACTTGAAGGGCCGTTTGCAACATGTACATAGATGCTGAGTGGGCGCTATCTTTCCAATGTATTTTAAGCATTATATCCAGCCCTCTTACGGCTTGTAGAACGTAATGACGTAACTATGTACATACGCAACACGTGCACGTGCATTAACTTTGGGTGTTGTTAGCTAATGCTAGCGATTTGGATAGTTAGTCAGCAGGATCTTGCGGCCCCTACCGGTCGATCGCATAAATATTGGAAAACAAATATGTATTTATATGACATCAGTGACACCCCCACCCAAAGAATCATCAACAGACCCGTCATCAGGCAAGCACCCCCTAAGCGCAGGTGTGCACTACACCTGCTCGTCTCGCAAACGCGCATGCATGTTGTGCTCGTAAATCATCGAGCTGCAACAATGCATTAAGGCTGACCGTTGCAACGCATCTGACTTTTCTAGCATCCGACATTAAACAACTCTTTTTTTAAACCATGAGTCCACGACCATCATCGCTCGTCTGCGAAGGGAACTAACAAGCTACATAATGATGCTTGAACATTGCTCCAAAGTACGAATTTTGTGTTAATTTATTGTGCATACAAAACTAAACATTTACTTGTGCAAAGGCAGTAATATACGATAAAACAAGGCAGAAGCTAAAGGACTTATTTAATCACACAAAATAAACCGTGAACAGATGATTTACTACTACGACGTAAGACAACCATGTGACTCGCGTCCCATATATAACCATAGAATGAACAAATGTACGACAGTATTAAGACTATAGTGGCCATACAAAGTTAGCTTCTACAGTAGGAGTGCCCAAAATGCGGCATATGGGCCATCTGTGCAAGCCAGTAACTCGATGGTCCTTGGCCCTAGGTACATCACAAAAAAACACCAGCAAAAAATGGGAAAACAGCAAAAATCACAATGAGAATAAGCCACAATTATCAACCAATAATGACGACACAAAGCTTTGTTTTTCAGAAACAAAAACAAACAAAAAGCAACAACAAAAAATATATAGTTTTCGCAGGGGTAGATCTTGCTTTGGTTCATGGCTGAAACTAGGGATCTTGGGCTCGAAAAGGTTGGTGACCACTTTTCTATCACAGCAACAAGATGACTGCAAATTGTTTATTGCTTCTGTTCGACTGTTTTTAAATGTGTACATGCGCTCTATGCACTTACGTGTTGATGAGACAAAGTGCTTTTTTCGTGTCAGGCAATTTTTTTTATTACATAAACCTACTAATTGTGAAGAATATAGACAGTTATAAAACAAATGTGTTATGTTAAACCACTAATGGTAACATAAGCTAGCCAATGTTGTTATTATTATTTTTGGTTTTGAAAATGTAATTGTAAAAAAAGTTGCAAACATCACCTTTAAAAACAAGCAAGAATAAGGGCCTAAGTGCCTTACAACCCAAGCTGATCTTGCTGTTGCAGCAACAACACACCAAAGACAGTTGTGTGTTCTCCCCCTGCGAATGCTCTTGCGTAGCATGACGTGAACCTCCCAAACAAATACAACCTCACAGAGCGTAAAGGCTGTGATTTATCAGCTTGAAGAACATCTCCTCTGTGCGACTCGTTCAGAGGGAGTACAGTTCACCTGCACATTCTTCAACATTGGATCAACATTTGCAGTAGAAATAAGTGTTGTAACGCATTAATTAGTTCCAACTGCAATGACTCCCCTTCCTTCCTTAACTACCGTCATTTTCTCACAAGAAAGGAAGCTCACAATATAAATAGAAGACGAAAGTTGTGGATATTCACTAAGTTGACATAATATCAAACTTAATGAACAGCTCTAAAAGTAAAGGTTTCCAAAGTGTGGTCCAGGAGCCATATATGGCCTTTTTTTTTATTTGTAAACTAATAACACCAACACATGTCATCTTCAAGTAAATATGTTTTCGAGTCCTAAATTTAAAAAATATTCCAAGCCCCTCCATGCTTCTCCGAGTCCACCCGTTTAAAAGTAATGTGAAAATATCGTCTTGTCTCATGAACTGAATGTGATGATTGGTCCTTCTAGTGCTGGGTGTATCGTCATATCCCAGTTGATACCATGTCATTTTAATAAATAAATAAATACACAATAACATTTTGGCTGTGGTTTTTGTTTGGATGCGGGATTCTGCTTGCCTCGAGATGCCTGCAAGGTCCTGGGTTGTTCGGGCTGGCCTCCTGGTTGTCTCTTGCATGGGCAAGGCTTTGGGGGCCCCCTACTGACAGCACACAAACCAATAGGACTTTGACAGATCGACCTGCGGGGAGGCGTGACGGGTGGCTGAGGATGCCTCTATGGGGCTCCATTCCTCCAGACTTGTCCCCTGCTCGTCCAGCCCTCAATTTTAACTGCATTATAGACAATCAGGGTTTGGGGGGCCTCGGCATGGGAGGGACCCAACATGCCCCTGATGTCCCTGATTTTAATGGCACCATTAGTTTCCACCCAAATACATATCTTCCTCACGCTACAGCACACACATCAATAGGGACTGGAGGACAGCTGTGATGACTGACCTCCAAATTTAAACTACACAGTACACAGTAGTATTCCACATTCCAAATGCAGCTGGGATAGGCTCCAGCACCCCCACAACTCCGAGAAGGACAAGGGGTAGAAAACGGATTGATGGACTGTACACATTTTGGAGGTCTTATACACTTCCGAATCATGTGCACAGGTGGGATGGAGTCAAGGGTGCGGCACGCCCCGCATCGCCTCCTCGACCGATGGAGGCTCCGTGGGCTGCGGTTTTGTGGCCTGTCAATCCAGTGCCAGGGCCTCTCAGATGGTGTGAGGGTGAGGCGTGCTGTGGGCCAAGTTTTGCGCTCGGGTGAGATCATGGCCAGGGGCAGTGCGGGGGGTTCTGTCTCTGTTGGGGAGGGAGTGGAAGGCCTTGAGGTATGCGTGGCCGAGGTGATGGGTGGAGTGGCTGGATGGAGTTGTTGTGGCCAGGGTGGTCGTAGTTGTCATTGTGGTGTTGTTTGGTGTACTCAGAGGGTGGTTGTGCAAGTTTTGCTTCCTGTTTGTGGTGTCCATGTCTGTTTCGGCTTTGCGATGTGGGCTTTGTATTGATGGCTTTGTGTGGGGGTAACAGAGCCTTTTTGTTTGAAGTGAGAGCTGTGACTCGGTTGTTTGGGCGGTGGTGTGTTTGTGCAGGTTTCTTTTAGAGATTAGCTTTTTTTGGTGGGGGGTGGCATTGATGTCTCTTGTTTGCATGTTGGCATTTGGGCTGGCTAGCATATTGACGCTGGTTGGTATCCATGGTTTTGTTGTCGTGTTGGTTCTCTTGTCGGGTGTTGTACCGGGCCTACCTTCGTGGTCTGCTGCGCCGACCTACGCGCCTGATGCCGTGCCTGATGCCGTGCCGTCATCTGTCCCTCGGGAGGGGCAGTTCACGGCCAGACCTTTGGGAAGGGGGATATATCAGCTGATTCTCGATGGACGGTGGGTTCTGGGGCTGAATCGCTCTCCCGCCGACTTATGTATGTGTTTGTTTACAAAATGTGTATGTGTGTGTATGTATGTCATTATTATAATTATTTTTTTTGGGGTGGTGGGCGTTGGGGATTGGTGCCGCCCTCGAAGCCTGCTATCCCTGCAGGGTTCGGCGTCCCAGGGTGCAACAGCCAGGCGACGTGTGTTGGGCCCCTGGGTACCGCCGCCAACCCCTTTCTGCGTGCCTTGCTCGGTGGGGGCCTGCTGGGTCTAGTGCCCGTGCACGGTCTATTGTGGCACCTCATTGTGCCGTGGAGCATGCTGCAGTGTTGCGCAGTGGCCAGCTGCTAGATTAGTGGCCTTGTGTGTCGGCGTGTCTGTGATCTCTTTTTTTTTAATCTTCCCTCAGGGGGAGGCTCTGCCGGGGCAGTTGCTGGATATCCCATCTCCATCGTTAGGGCTCCTGCAGGGTTGGGGCGGAGGCTTCACGCATGTTTGACATCCTTGCTGTAACATTATTTAATAAAACTACAAACTAAGAATCCAAATAATAAAGTTAAATTGCAGTTGTAATCATACTCATTTTTTTTCTACTCGTTTTAGTATCCCTCCTAAAGCGTCCATTGCAATAAATTATGCAAATGAAGAGATGACATTATCTAGCGACTTCTAGCGACTTTAAGGACAGCCAAAAGCTACTTTCCTTACTGAGGAGTTGGTAACACTGCTAGTATTATTTGCCAGTGATCACACGATTCAGAGTCTTCTAAGTCATCTTTGCACTAACATAACCATTGACCTGACTGTATACCAACCCAAGCTGCCTTTTAGATAACCATCCACCGTTAAGAAAAAGGAGCAAATATGGTCAAAATAAAGTGTGTGATTAATCTGCGTATGTACATGATTAATGCAATATTTTTGTGATTAATCACATGAGTTCACTTGTTAATTTTGTCAGCCCAATTAAAAATATGATACATTCACATAACATAAAATCATGACTACAACTACACAAGGGATCATCATGATCACAACCACACTCACCACATCAATACTATTTTGTTATTTTTCCCTTCAACAGCTTGTTTTAATTAGTTTTCTCATGAGACAGCACCTCGGACCAATTAGGGAAAACTATCAAAGAAGGCCTGGACAGGGCGCTTGCCCACTATGACGCCTGTCCCCAGGGACTGGCAAGGATGAAAGAGAGCTTGCATGCACTGGCCTAAATGAACAAACATTTGTAATTTTCTAAAACAAAATGTGAGCCTATTCACCATCTTGCCTGCTCTGTATTTGTGCCTGCCTGTAAGAAATAAATACAACCCAACACAGCTGTGTGTATACACAGCATACATTCATGGTCAATCATTGTGTATTGACCATTTGTAGATGGATCACTGAGGAGATACAAAATGGGGTCCTTCCACTCTGTCCCTCAAGGGGAACTCAAAACACTCCATTGATGTAGGCTCTAATGGAGACACTTCAGAACATTGGGAGAGATTACTGTCTTGGAATTTGGCTATAAAAACACACATTAGATGTTTAGAGTGAGTAGAGAAATCACTTGCTTCTCTCTTAGCTTATGACAAATCAATGAAAGCTCTTTTGGAGTTATGTTGTGCTGAGAGATTGTGATGTATGACGGAGATGTTTAACCTCAAGGAAATTGTACCTGTATAATTGGTAGGCATCATTGTTTATCTATTTTGCCCTCCGTGCTTTTTCCTTTAACAAAAACAGAACAAATATCTGTTGAAGTGCAGCCTTAATAGCATGTTGATATTTATCTCAGTATAAAATGTCTACACGATTTTGTGTGTGTGCGTGTGCGTGTGTGTTTGTGTGTGTGTGACAAGAAAGTCTATAACCTGATAGCAAGTTAATAGCATAGGTATTATGTGCAACAGCAATTAGATTGGGCTCGGCAACTAAGAAAGTCAGGGTTCAGAGGCCAATCACCATGCGATCAATGCCACTCAAAAAATCATTCAAAGACAATTTTGGCTGACTATGACTAAATCTAATGTATATGAGAACTTGTGCAAATCCATAAGAAAATGTTTGCCTCAAAATGTCCCTTTGCAGGATCAAGTGGAACAGGATGTGCATGCAGAGATGTGCAGGTCAGACTACGTAGGTGCGGACTCCATTAAGCTAATCTAGCCACCGATACAAACTGAATTTAGGGTGGGTGGTGAGAAGAAAGCTCAGAAATGAGATGAACACTTATTAGATCAGACGCCACAATTGTCTTTCAGTGCTTACGGTGGAATTCATTATCAAACACACACACACACACAAACAAGCTCCCACATAAGATTTATATGTATGGCACAGTATCAGGCTCCACACTGTATCTGAGCACTAGTGCTCCGAATAACGGCGTTATAATATGATGACGTTATAATATAATGACGTTATTGACGCTGTTACTTTTACTCGTAAAGAGTAATCTAATTAATTATTTGTTATGTATGTTACAACGCTGTAAGCGGGTGCTTGATGTAACATAGCATGCTACATTTGATGTGTTTGTACAGCAAGTTCAATGCAGAAAAGATTGGGAGAAAAAATAAAAATCTGTCTAAACCTGGGCCCCTGGAGAGGGGGTCCAGACTGAGGCCAAGGGGGAAAAAAACTCATAGCCATAGCACACATCCCTCTTACATGTGTGTAAGAGGGAAACATCAAACATCAAAGAACACAAATGACATTAAAGACATTAAAAGAGCATAGCTGATGCAACCAGCCACTTCTACATACAGCATAAAAAGTAAAATAAACATATACACTGTGGTGGCCTCTGCAGTGTTCCACGCCATCGTCTGCTGGGGTGGAGGGAGCATGGCCAGAGACAGGAGCAGACCCAACAAAGCAACAAAGAGAGCCGACTCCACTCTCGGCCGCCCACTAACTCGGCCAGTGTCCAGTCCGCATGGATGTGCGAGGATACGTCCAAGGAGACTGAGGTGTCCGATACCTGCTCATTCAGCCAAGACACTGTGAAGCTTGTCCGTCCCGGCGCTCAGTGCTAGCTCCACAGCCCTGTCTCTTCATCTGCATCTCCTCCAGTCTCTCCAAACTGAGTCTTGTGTGGCAGAGACCCACCAGCTGGTCTCCATGGCCGAAAGGCTCCCGGGAGGCAGATCCAGAAGTTCACAAAACAGCACAGCAGAAATCACGAAAGTGTCACCCCTTGTCACACAGTCCCAAAGGGTCCCGAACCAAAAGGCAAAAAAAATAAAAAAAATATATATATATAATAACACATGAAAACAAGAGGGAAACACAAAAGGATGACACAAGAGCACAGAGCTCCTGCCAACAGCCTGTGACATGTGACTCGACGCTCAAAACATTTCATGACTACAGACATGAGGGCTATGGGTCTCTAGTCATTTGGGCAGTCAATGGAGGTTTTTTAGATATCGGAATGATAGTGACCGATTTGAAATATTGGGATACGGAGAGGTTAAACAATTTAGTGAGGATCCCTGCCAGCTAACCAGCACACACCTTGATCACGGTCCAGTATTTTTTGGGGGGTTAACTGCAGTCAGAGTCCTCCTCAACTCATGTTCCTGGAGGGGGCAGGAGAGGGTTTGCTGGTGTTGTGGAGAAGCGGTGGCCACAGGTGGGAGGTGCATTCAAATCGAGCAAATAAGCTGTTTAGCTCCTCTGCCAGTGATACACTGCTATTGGTGGAAGATTTGAGTATAAGATAACTGGTAACACATCTTACCTATTGCTGTTGTCCAAGGGTGAAGCATCAACAGGTGGTATTTGCAGTCTTTCTCCAGCTGTCAACCCTGCCTCTGCACACAGAGCATAGCAAGCGTGTGTGAGGCAAAAATGTTTGATTCCAAAAATGTTTCATACTCATAGCGTTAATAGCAGGAGGATGTGAAGGTGCGGTGTTTCTGCCAGAGTGGCACAGTTTGAGACGCACATCTTACTGTATGTCAGATTTTCCCACAAAGTCACCTTTACCAAGTGGAGATTTAAACAGGCTACATCTAACATTCCCACATACTGTATGATGTGGGCTTTTCCAACAAAAGGGAATTTGGAAAGATATTGTACTAGCCAATTTAAAATATTTTAAAATTACAGCTGCATTCTCTCTGGAAGGTGCCAACTGTTGCTGTGTAGTATAGTTCCGGTACTAAAAAAGTTATTACTGCTTCTTACTTTGGCTCTACGCTTAAACTTGTGATAAGAGTTTTACAAACATGGAGATGAATGTCATTTTAATTTGGGGTACATAATGAATTATTCCAACCCATAATTTTTCTACAGGGTGGTATGAATACACCAGGAACAAAATTTGCGTTTTAGAAGTGTGAGAGAGGGGTGTTGGGTAGTGCATAGTTGGCTCACGTACAGTGGGTGTGGCTTGATGGGGCGTGGTTTTTACAGGAATTAGATGCAGAGTAATATGAATGGGAAACAAATTGTTCAATCATTTATTTTTTGAACAAAAAAAAAAAAACAGACTAAAATAAATAACTTCTTAGTTTTTTCGAGATTTCATAATGATTTAGTTTTAAGGGTCACCTTATGCGTCTTGAGTGGAAATCTGACCATGTCCACTGGAACTAAAATCTGATACCTAAAACATTGAACCACGAAGAAGCCTCTGCCTCCAGGTTATCCCAAAAAATCCCTTTATATTCCTCATCACTGTAATCATCTGAAAAATCACGTAGTCAGGACAGTTGGTCAAACGTTGCGTTGTGGAGACGACGAAGGTTATAGTGATTTTAAATGCAGACAAAGAGGGAAGAAGCGTGCAGTAAAAAGAGTATTTAATGATTTAATCAAACAAACAAAAAGCGAGAGCAACAGGGAAGTGCTTTGACTGGACAGACTATGAAAGAAACAAAAGGAAAGGCTGGAATACAGCAAAAACACTTACAAGGAATGTGGAGCAGACGGCGTCCACAATGTACGTGTGTACTTGAGCTCAGCATCGAAAGAATCGTCAACAGTCACCAGTGAATAATGAATAATGTCACAACAAACCAATTGGTGTAGCAAGCTCAACTTAAATAGTGCTAATTACAGAGATGCTCGAAGGCAGGCGTAAAGCAGCTGAAGGAAAGGGAAAAACAGGAAGTGAAAAACCACAAAATAAGAGCACGAGACAGGAACCAAAACTACACCCAGAAAATGACTAAGGAACTCAAAATATGGCACGGCGTGGTGTGACAAGCCGTGACATATTCATATTTGATTATTTTTCAAAACAAAAATTGGTTCCTCTAATGTGAATTAATTTACAATATTCTCTATACCCAGGGTCAAAATGACATCAAATTACACTGAATGCATATCATACACAAACATTCACCTAAATCTTGAAAATCTTATGATTCCATAGTTCTTCTAACTTGAAAAAGGCACATCATAGTGATGTTTGATTGAATGTAGCTGTTTCTCTTTGGCACCATGCAATTCTGGTTTGAGGCAGCCACTGGCTGAGCTGATACTCAGAATGATTCAAAGATTGAGTCGCCCACGTGTGTTGAATCGCACTAAAACCGATAAAGTGTATAAAAACCAAAATATATTGTTGGTGAAAATGTTTGCCCAAAACCGAATCATACTAAAATCGGGGCATATGAAAACCAAGGTGCAACTGTATACTTGTGGAGGGACTGCACCACAATAAAGGTAGTTGTTTATGAATGGTTGCTGAAAAGGGTGGATGAAGCCCTGATAAACCAAATATTTGTTACATTCAGTCTTGGATTATTATAAATGAGCATATAGTGTGTGAAATGCAACTCTGTAGTCAAAGAGTACAAGAGTAGAAAAGAGCAACTGATGGAGAAGGGAAGAGGGTATATACACAAAAAGGAAGAGAGTGCCACGTCGTTCTTAATCTGGTTTGTCAGTCATAATCGCGTCAATGTCACTCTCAATCAGGCAGCCACAACTATGGCTATACAACTTCAGCTTAATTGGCCCAAACTATGCCTTTAAAATGACCTCTAAAGCAGAGGTGTGTGTGTGTGTGCGTGTGCGTGTATGTGTAGATGGAGAGCACAGCAAGACAAGAGGGATTCTTCTGAAGGCAATATGAGAAAGAGAGAGGGGCACAAATTAACTTTAAACCTGTTACTCTCCCACCTGTCTGTCAATTTCACTTTAGTCACTTTCTTTGCTACGATGTTTATGTGTGACGTATCGATTGCCCTCTCTTATTACACAGGAGGATACATAGACGTCTGTGTGGGTGCTTGCTTGAATCGCATCTTCCATCCTGCCACAAAGTTTGAACTTTTCTATGTATTTTCTATGTATATTGAAATTAAATTTGGCTACACAATATTCACAAAAGCCTTTAGTATACAATTGTATCTTTAGACTTGCTTTCCACACTGAATATTTAGTGATACTTAGATACCATGATGGCATTGTGTTCATGCTATTGTCATTGTCCTAATTAACACACAAGTTAATATACAAAAACAAATATTTGCATTTTTCAATTTGCTTTTCACTCCCCCATCACACAATTATATTGTAGATTCATTGAAAGTTGCAGTGATGGTTAAAGACTTCCGCACTGAAATGAACATATTTTTATGTTGATTCTGACATGGCATTACAGTAAGAGCTATACTATTTTTGACTATAAAACAATTTATATTTTATATTTTGACTTTGTATAACCTCTTTTAGATTTACAGTCATCAGAATGTTTGCAGATTAGTTGCTTTTTATGCACCAGTCTGCCCTGTTTTAAATTAAACATGTTTAATAAGTCTTAGATTTGTATTTTAAATTGTAAGTTATGATATCCAAACCCAAAACAAACACAAGTATGTGCCATTTATAGTCTGGGCTCTCCTGATTCCATGAAGGCAAAGAGGATGTTGTTGCATTGCTAGCCTCATAACTGTTATTATTACAGTAACGTAATGTGTAGTGTAATGAAACAGGTTTTGCAGCATTGTTTGTTTTCATTCTAGTTTCAGAAAATGCAGTATATTGGCAAATCTACCAAAAGTTTTGATGTTTTTAAAAATTATTTTCAGTAGTAAAACACTTTTTTAAAAGTAACATGTGAATGTAACAAGTGGTAAAACAAACTTCAATGTGCCATTAAGTTTGTGTAAGCGCTGCAAAACAACACAGAATATCAGTAACAAGAGCAAAATATGATATCACAGATCACAAAAACCCAAGGTAATATCAAACCCACGGAAAATATTAAATTACAGATTACAAAGTAGCATGCTGTATAATGATGATAATAATAATATAAATTATTAACAGTTTCTATTTTTTTTTACATTTTATTTCTTTTTTTCTTTTTTTCTTTTTTTTGGGGGGATTGTTCCGTGTCATGTTTGTGTGTCCTCAATTGCTCTCAATTGCTCTATTTATTGCTATTCTGAATGTTGCTGGGTCGGGTTTGGTTTTGGAATTGGATTGCATTGTTATGGTATTGTTTTGTATTGTTTTGTTGGATTGATTAATACATTAAAAATAAAAATTAAAAAAAATAAAAGTAAAATAAAAAAAGTTACATTGTCGATGTATTGTCTACACCAAAGAATAATGTTTAATATTTTGTTTTTTGCGGAGTATGGAAGAAAATGTTGTTCTGGCTGGTTGAAAATATTGTCAAAATATGTTCTGGTCGCGTCCTCAATTACAGAATGATTAGCAGGCTTGATATTACATTTTATCAACTAATAGAGAAGTTTAAAATATATTCATGCAGCAATATGAAGACCATTAACTTGTACAACCTGTAATGTACAGAATATCCGAAGCATTTATTCAGGTACAAATATCACAGATTACAGCTGGGATAGACCCCCCCCCCTGAAAATTATCTGTCTAGGGTACACTTATTAATTATGAAAAATGATACCTATCTGTGGTATCGCAATTAATTTTGAATTAACTATGAACAATGCGATAAAATATTATATATTTAATCGTTTGATTGAATTTTATTTAATCATATATTTATGATTAAATTTAAACAGATGTGGAAAGAGATGTATTGTACATTTATTTTCAAATAAAAAAAATGTGCTCAAAAAATCATGTCCCTTTTTATGTCAGTATCGAAACACAAGAGTTTTAGAGACGTGGCTAATTCTCGATTTAAGCCACAACCCTGCATTTTTTTTTTACCAGGAAGTGACATTGCATTTCTGTCCCTATACCTACATGGAAAATAAGTAAATTCCATAGTTTTTAAATAAATGTGTTCCAATGTTTGAAAATCAGTGTGTATCATTAAAAATTGTCACTTCCGAACACAAATTTTATTCAATTATGTCAACTTTTCAGCTTTTATGCAACATCTTATGTTGTTATTAGTGCTGTCAACATTAACGCGTTAACGCATGTGATTAATAAAATAAAATGATCATGTTATCAAACATGAGTGAAGATTAATCACTTCCGGGTAAAGGCTCAACCCGGAAAACACGCACATTTGTTAAACGGTTTGTTATTGCGAGGAGGGACGGCCCATTTCGCTTCAAAACAGAACTTTGGATAAAACTATGGTAACTTGTTGCTATTGCAGGGACAAAAGTTTTTATCATTGGCGCACATCAAGTTTAAAATACCATCTTAAAGCGAAACACGTACTCGAGAATGGCACAAACAGTAATGCCAACCTTCTTGGCACCTTTTTTTGTAAACAGCTACTAGCGAGAAATCTAAGAACTTTTGTCAGTGATATGAGAGACTTGTTTGTGTCCTGGAAACTTTGTTGTGTCTTGGAGACTCTGAGGTGAAAGCAAAGCAGCAGTCACCGTCCTCAGCGAGCAGTGACGGCTGCTGCCGGTCAGCTGGTGATGCTGCCCTGCCCCCACTGATAGCTACATGATAGCATGAATGCTAGCTACATCCCCAACAAGCAGAGGAGAACGCTAGGCTGGCAACGTTTACTGATTCAATGTTGTCAACAAAAGTACCAAAGTTAAGTTAAACATTGCCTTGGCTAAACAGACAGCCACCACATGCTGGACATCTAACATCTGTGAAGAACAAGTCTTGCTATCACCACAGCTGAATGGTCGTACAATACCTTGGAGAGGTACAACTACAGCAAGGATAAAGCAACTGTACTACACAAAAAAGAGCATCAACTTGCAACTACAGACTGACTGTGAATTTATTTTGCTTCCTGGACCTCTGTAATTAATCACAACGAGCTGGGGTCGCATTGTACCAAAAAAAGTGATCAGCATTGTTAAGGTAAACAAACGTATTTGTTTCAACAACTGTTTAAACTAAAGAAGAGTAAATGGTGCACCACATTAAGTTGTTTAGGAGTGTGTTTACTACATTATCGATTAGTAACTGTACCTTGTTTGCAAGATTATTGCAAACGGCAAAGACTTTTAAAATGGGCACTTCATTTTTACCATACTTTTCACCAAGTTTTGAGCAAATCAGTGACTTGCAGTTCAGTAAAACTTAAAAAAAAAAAAAAAAGTTTCTATATGACATTTTGACTATCCATCCATCCATCCATCTTCTTCCGCTTATCCGAGGTCGGGTTGCGGGGGCAGCAGCTTAAGCAGGGAAGCCCAGACTTCCCTCTCCCCAGCCACTTCGTCCAGCTCCTCCCGGGGGATCCCGAGGCGTTCCCAGGCCAGCCGGGAGACATAGTCTTCCCAACGTGACCTGGGTCTTCCCCGTGGCCTCCTACCGTTCGGACGTGCCCTAAACACCTCCCTAGGGAGGCGTTCGGGTGGCATCCTGACCAGATGCCCGAACCACCTCATCTGGCTCCTCTCGATGTGGAGGAGCAGCGGCTTTACTTTGAGCTCCCCCCGGATGGCAGAGCTTCTCACCCTATCTCTAAGGGAGAGCCCCGCCACCCGGCGGAGGAAACTCATTTCGGCCGCTTGTACCCGTGATCTTGTCCTTTCGGTCATAACCCAAAGCTCATGACCATAGGTGAGGATGGGAACGTAGATTGACCGGTAAATTGAGAGCTTTGCCTTCCGGCTCAGCTCCTTCTTCACCACAACGGATCGACACAGCATCCGCATTACTGAAGACGCCGCACCGATCCGCCTGTCGATCTCACGAGCCACTCTTCCCTCACTCGTGAACAAGACTCCGAGGTACTTGAACTCCTCCACTTGGGGCAGGGTCTCCTCCGCAACCCGGAGATGGCACTCCACCCTTTTCCGGGCGAGAACCATGGATTCGGACTTGGAGGTGCTGATTGTCATCCCAGTCGCTTCACACTCAGCTGTGAACCGATCCAGTAAGAGCTGAAGATCCTGGCCAGATGAAGCCATCAGGACCACATCATCTGCAAAAAGCAGAGACCCAATCCTGCAGCCACCAAACCAGATCCCCTCAACGCCTTGACTGTGCCTAGAAATTCTGTCCATAAAAGTTATGAACAGAATCGGTGACAAAGGGCAGCCTTGGCGGAGTCCAACCCTCACTGGAAACGTGTCCGACCTACTGCCGGCAATGCGGACCAAACTCTGGCACTGATCATACAGGGAGTGGACCGCCACAATCAGACAGTCCGATACACCATACTCTCTGAGCACTCCCCACAGGACTTCCAGAGGGACACGGTCGAATGCCTTCTCCAAATCCACAAAACACATGTAGACTGGTTGGGCAAACTCCCATGCACCCTCAAGGACCCTGCCGAGAGTATAGAGCTGGTCCACAGTTCCACGACCAGGACGAAAACCACACTGTTCCTCCTGAATCCGAGGTTCGACTATCCGGCGTAGCCTCCTCTCCAGCACACCTGAATAGACCTTACCGGGAAGGCTGAGGAGTGTGATCCCACGATAGTTAGAACACACCCTCCGGTTCCCCTTCTTAAAGAGAGGAACCACCACCCCGGTCTGCCAATCCAGAGGTACCGCCCTCGATGACCACGCGATGCTGCAGAGTCTTGTCAACCAAGACAGCCCCACAGCATCCAGAGCCTTAAGGAACTCCGGGCGGATCTCATCCACCCCCGGGGCCTTGCCACCGAGGAGCTTTTTAACTACCTCGGCAACCTCAGCCCCAGAAATAGGAGAGCCCACCACAGATTCCCCAGGAACTGCTTCCTCATAGGAAGACGTGTTGGTGGGATTGAGGAGGTCTTCGAAGTATTCCCTCCACCGATCCACAACATCCGCAGTCGAGGTCAGCAGAACACCATCCTCACCATACACGGTGTTGATAGTGCACTGCTTCCCCTTCCTGAGGCGGCGGATGGTGGTCCAGAATCGCTTTGAAGCCGTCCGGAAGTCGTTTTCCATGGCTTCCCCGAACTCCTCCCATGTCCGAGTTTTTGCCTCCGCGACCGCCGAAGCCGCACACCGCTTGGCCTGTCGGTACCTGTCCGCTGCCTCAGGAGTCCCATGAACCAAAAGAACCCGATAGGACTCCTTCTTCAGCTTGACGGCATCCCTCACCGCCGGTGTCCACCAACGCGTTCTAGGATTACCGCCACGACAGGCACCAACTACCTTGCGGCCACAGCTCCAATCAGCCGCCTCGACAATAGAGGAGCGGAACATGGTCCATTCGGACTCAATGTCCAGCACCTCCCTCGTGACATGTTCAAAGTTCTTCCGGAGGTGGGAATTGAAACTCTCTCTGACAGGAGACTCTGCCAGACGTTCCCAGCAAACCCTCACAATGCGTTTGGGCCTGCCAGGTCTGTCCGGCATCCTCCCCCACCATCGCAGCCAACTCACCACCAGGTGGTGATCGGTAGAAAGCTCCGCCCCTCTCTTCACCCGAGTGTCCAAAACATGAGGCCGCAAATCCGACGACACAACTACAAAGTCGATCATGGAACTGCGGCCTAGGGTGTCCTGGTGCCAAGTGCACATATGGACACCCTTATGTTTGAACATGGTGTTTGTTATGGACAATCTGTGACGGGCACAAATGTCCAATAACAAAACACCGCTCGGGTTCAGATCCGGGCAGCCATTCTTCCCAATCATGCCTCTCCAAGTTTCACTGTCGCTGCCAACATGAGCGTTGAAGTCCCCCAGTAGAACGAGGGAATCACCCGGGGGAGCACTCTCAAGTACTCCCTTGAGTGAATCCAAAAAGGGTGGGTACTCTGAGTTGCAGCTTGGCGCGTAAGCGCAAACCACAGTCAGGATCCGTTCCCCCACCCGAAGGCGGAGGGAAGCTACCCTCTCGTCCACCGGGTTGAACTCCAACATACAGGCTCTGAGCCGGGGGGGAAACAAGAATTGCCACCCCAGCCCGTCGCCTCTCACTGCCGGCAACGCCAGAGTAGAAGAGAGTCCAGACCCTCTTGAGAGAACTGGTTCCAGAGCCTTTGCTGTGCGTCGAAGTGAGTCCGACTATGTCTAGTCGGAACTTCTCCACCTCGCGCACTAGCTCAGGCTCCTTCCCCCCCAGCGAGGTGACGTTCCACGTCCCAAGAGCTAGCTTCTGTAGCCGAGGATCGGACCGCCAAGTGCCCTGCCTTCGGCTGTCGCCCAGCTCATATCGCACCCGACCTCTATGACCCCTGCTATGGGTGGTGAGCCCATTGGAGGGGGAACCCACGTTGCCTCTTCGGGCTGTGCCCGGCCGGGCCCCATGGGGACAGGCCCGGCCACCAGGCGCTCGCCATTGTGCCCCACCTCCGGGCCTGGCTCCAGAGGGGGGCCCCGGTGACCCGCGTCCGGGCAAGGGAAATCTGGGTCCATAGTTTTTATTTTTCATTGAGGTCTTCGAGCTGCTCTTTGTCTGATCCCTCACCTAGGACCAGTTTGTCTTGGGAGACCCTACCAGGGGGCATAAAGCCCCCGGACAACATAGCTCCTAGGATCATTGGGACACGCAAACTCCTCTACCACGGTAAGGTGGCAGCTCAGAGAGGAGGACATTTTGACTACCAAATTGCATTTCTATCCAAATATCGGGGTATTTTCTTCAGCAAATTGTATTTATGCAACAAATAATAACCTGGTTTAGAGTGTGCTTAATCTGATTAAACAATTATCACATGACAGCCCTAGTTTTTATGAGTGTACAACTCTTCAAATATGTAATCTCTAGCCATGTGCTTGCTAGCATTATTTAGTTAGTATTAAGCAAATGTTCACATATGGTAACATTTGCGTAGTGACAGTTATCATATTGCTCGTGAAAAAATACAATGGAAATTAGATCAAATCTATCATTTTGAAATACCTGTGTTCACAAAGTCTTAAAATAAGTGATTGTCTTTAAGAATCATCAATTCAATCCTCTATTTAAAGCAAATAAGCAGCTTTTTAATGTACTGCTGGTTTCTATCTGTAATTGTAGAGTTTAGGGAGAAATAATCAAGATACCAATGTGCCAAAACCAAATAAAGATGTGGAAAACAAAGGTCGGGAGAATACAGAGAAAGAGTCAAGGCTGTCCCAGTTAAACACCAAACATATTTGAAGAACAAATGAGAATGAAATAAGACAATAAATGAGGAAGGAAAGTTGAAAATCATTAAATATTTATTTACCAGGTAGCAAAGGAAGGCTAACCCAGCCCAAGCGGTCAAAGACTATGTTTACAGTGCAGGCAAAAGTAGACCAAATCGAAATTTTTCGAAATCAGATTTTTTCTATCCGACTGTTTGGATCAGGGTGTCAAACTCACTATAGCTCAGGGGCCTGCACGGAGGAAAAACTAAATATATTCCTGAGTGGGCCTGACTGGTAAAATCATGGCATAATAACTTAAAAATAAAGACAACAATGAAGAACACAATGAACTTAGACTTTGTCTCAGTGTACTGTATTTCCAAAGCCATTTAACTTTAAGCACTTCCTGTTCAGCTTTTTCATGTTGGCAGTTCACCATTAAAGACGTGTTTCGAAAAGCAACCGAGTGTTTTCTCAAACGGCCTAATTGGTGACATTCACAACTGCCACAACACATTCATTTATCATCATTCACATATTCACATATCTTAGAGCAAGAGAGGAGAAAGAAACACCTGATGACCTCTTGTCCAGGCCAAAGCTTTATCCATTAGAAATGGATTAAAATAGCATCTTTGATGTATTTGCAAACAATTATAATATAAACAAAACAATTATCAAAATGACACCATAGCCGAAAACAAGGTAAGATAAGTACAAACTTAACTGATGTGAACATGGTAAATGTAAGGATAAAATGAAACAAACAACAAATGTAGAAACACACATTTTTCTAATGTCATTCAGGGAGTGCATCTCTGCACGGAACTCTAAATACTACGAAGATGATGGGCATATTGGAGGGGGTTGGAGCCTATCACAGCTGTACATGTGCGGAAGGCAGGGTACACCCTAAACAAGTCACAACATCAGCACAGGGCCAACAGAGATAGCCAGACAACATTCACAATCACAATCACACACTCGGGACAATTAAGTGTTGCCAATCAGCCTATCCCCAGGTGCATGTCTTTGGAGGTGGGAGGAAGCTGGAGTAAAGATTAAAAGTAAGATTAAAGTACCAATGATTGTCACACACACACTAGATGTGGTGAAATTTGTCCTCTGCATTTGACCCATCCCCTTGGGGAGCAGTGGGCAGCAGCGGCGCTGCGCCCTGGAATCATTTAGGTGATTTAACCCCCAACTCCAAACCTTGATGCTGAGTGCCAAGCAGGGAGGTAATGGGTCCCATTTTTATAGTCTTTGGTATGACTCGGCTGGGATTTGAACTCCAACCTACCGATCTCAGGGCGGACACTCTAACCACTAGGCCACTGAGATGGTAACTGGAGAGAATCCACACAGTCACAGGGAGATACACAGGGATATGCAAACTTGACACACAAAGACTATCAGCCCGGGAATGGAACCCAGGACCTTCTCGCTGTGAGGCGCGAGCCCTAACCATTGCTCCACCATGCTGCCACTGAATACTGAATCTATGTGGGTAAATATTTTCAACTGATATTAACATTTTCTTCCAAACAAAAATTATTTATTTGACCACAAAACATAAGTGTTTGGAATATTTCC
This sequence comes from Entelurus aequoreus, assembly GCF_033978785.1. Lineage (NCBI taxonomy): Eukaryota > Metazoa > Chordata > Actinopteri > Syngnathiformes > Syngnathidae > Entelurus > Entelurus aequoreus. The sequence continues at coordinate 45,977,424 of NC_084737.1, forward strand.
AACAACAAGTGGCATGTTATAAGTTAATATTAAGCAACAATGTTGAGAGAATATGATACAACTAGAGATGTCCGATAATGGCTTTTTTGCCAATATCCGATATTCCGATATTGTCCAACTCTTAATTACCGATTCCGATATCAACCGATACCGATATATACAGTCGTGGAATTAACACATTTTTATGCCTACCGTAATTTCCGGACTATAAGCCGCACCTGACTATAAGCCGCACCAGCTAAATTTAGGGGAAAATACAGATTGCTCCATATATAAACCGCACCCGACTATAAACCGCAGGGTTTTGATGTGTAATTACCGTAGTATATAGGGGTTCCTGCTACCACGGAGGGGATTGTCGGGACAGAGATGACTGTTTGGGAACGCAAAGCGTCCCATTTATTGACAATAAATCTTTCAATCATTCATTCAAACTTTCACATCTTTGACATGGTGAACAGCATTCGTGCAGAGTACAAATAATACAACTGTGCAAAGTAATACAAAGTGCTCGCCTGTACGTTATCAAAATAACCAGCCTACCGGTATATGAAAAGTCAGTCTTTAATCATTGTGTCATCGTCTTCCTCCTGCGTACTAAAACCACCGGAATCCTTTTCGTTGATGTCGGAGAAGAACAGGCCGTAAATAAGCCGCACTGTTGTATAAGCCGCAGGGACCAGAACGAGGGGGAAAAGTAGCGGCTTATAGTCCGGAAATTACGGTAATTTTGTTGTGATGCCTCGCTGGATGCATTAAACAATGTAACAAGGTTTTCCAAAATAAATCAACTCAAGTTATGGAAAAAAATTCCAACATGGCACTGCCATATTTATTATTGAAGTCACAAAGTGCATTATTTTTTTTAACATGCCTCAAAACAGCAGCAGCTTGGAATTTGGGGCATGCTCTCCCTGAGAGAGCATGAGGAGGTTGAGGTGGGCCGGGTTGGGGGGGGGGGGGGGTAGAGCGTTGCGGGGGGTGTATATTGTAGCGTCCCGGAAGAGTTAGTGCTGCAAGGGGTTCTGGGTATTTGTTCTGTTGTGTTTATGTTGTGTTACGGTGCGGATGTTCTCCCGAAATGTGTTTGTCATTCTTGTTTGGTGTGGGTTCACAGTGTGGTGCATATTTGTAACAGTGTTAAAGTTGTTTATACGGTCACCCTCAGTGTGACCTGTATGGCTGTTGACCAAGTATGCATGGTATTCACTGGTGTGTGTGAAAAGCCGTAGGTATTATGTGACTGGACCAGCACGCAAAGGCAGTGTCTTTAAGGTTTATTGGCGCTCTGTACGTCTCCCTACGTCCGTGTACCACTACATACAGCGGCGTTTTAAAAAGTCATACATTTTAATTTTTGAAACCGATACCGATAATTTCCGATATTACATTTTAAAGCATTTATCGGCCCTATGATATCGGCAGTCCGATATTATCGGACATCTCTAGATACAACCTTGCAAACAAAATAGTGGTCACTAACGAAACATGTGCAGTGACTACTGAAACACTGAGTGTTTAAAAAAAAAAAAAAAAAAAGTGTGTTAAGTTACCAACTAAAATATTATGATACTGATTGGTTAAATGTATGTTCAATTTCATAAATTATTTACTCTGAAATCAATTTTATCACTGTTATGCATTCTAGAAAAAAAGATTGCATATCGATGTTAAAGAATTGTATATTGTGATACAAGAACATTTGTTAAAATATTACTTTTTGTGGATTCATGGATTATGTATGTTTTTTTTGTCTTGCCTTCCACTTTTCCCCACAATTCCCCCTTCTGTCTTTTGTTTCATTTTTCTTCTTTCTATCACATTTTCCCCTTCTGTCTTTTCTTTCATTGTTCTTCTTTCTATTCCCTCCTGCTGTAGTCCAGCTGTACCAAACACTATTTTTTTTTTACTATATACACAAAAGACCTACATGTATTCCTCCCAAATATTGTTCACAAATCTGTCTAAATTGATGTTAGTGATCACATCATCTTTGCCAAAATAATCCATCCCACATCACAGGTGTGGCACATCAAGATGCTGATTAAACAGCATGATTATTGCACAGGTGTGCCTGACGATAAAAGGCCACTTTTTGCTTTATTGGGGTTTGGGGGGACAGAAAAGCTGTCAGTATCTAGTGTGACCACCATTTGTCCCACTCAGTGCAACACATCTTGATAAGGTTGTTGATTGTTGCCTGTGGAATGTTGGTCCACTCATCTTCAATGGCTGTGTGAAGATGCTGGATATTGGCAGGAACTGGAACACGCTGTCGTATACGCCGATCCACAGCATTCCAAACATGCGCACTGGGTGCCATGTCCGGCGAGTATGCTGGCCATGCAATAGCTGGGATGTTTTTAGCATCCAGGAATTGTGTACAGATCCTTGCAACATGGGGCCGTGCATTGTCATGCTGCAATATGAGTTGATGGTCTCGGGTGAATGACACAACAATGGGCCTCAAGATCTCGTCACGGTATCTCTGTGAATTGAAAATGCCGTCAATAAGATGCACTTGGGTTCGTTGGCCAGAACATACGCCTACACGTACCATGACCCCACCCCCACCCTGGGCCTCTCGATTCACAACGTTGACATCAGTAAACCGCTCTCCCACACGACGCCAAACACGTTGTCTGCCAACTGCCCTGAACAGTGAAAACCAGGATTCATCCGTGAAGAGAACACCTCTCCAAAGTGCCAGACGCCATCGAATGTGAGCATTTGCCCACTCAAGTCACTTATGACGAAGAACTGCAGTCAGGTCGAGACCTTGATGACAATGACGAGCATGCAGATGAGCTTCCCTCGGACGGTTTCTCACAGTTTGTGGATAAATTATTTGGTTATGCAAACCAATTGTTCAGACGATCATGGAGGTGCACCTGCTAAATGTGGAGGTCGTGGACTGGTGTGGATACACGTGGTCGGCGGTTGTGAGGCTCGTTGGATATACTGCCAAATTCTCTGAAACACTTTTGGAGACGGTTTATGGTAGATAAATGAACATTCACAGCTCTGGTGTACATGCCTGTAGTCAGCATGCCAACTGCACGCTCCCTTAAAACTTGCAGCATCTGTGGCATTGTGCTGTGTGCAGGGGCGCCGCTAGGGATTTTTGGGCCCCATGAAAAGAATCTTTACAGGGCCCCCTGTATTATAATTTCATCATCATTAGGGGCCTCTCTGGGCCCCCCTCCATCATGGGCCCCTATAATCCGTCTCCTTTACCCCCCCTTTTCGGTGCCCCTGGCTGTGTGATAAAACTGCACATTTCAGGGTGGCCTTTTTTTGTGGGCAGCTTAAGGCACACCTGTGCAATCATCATGCTGTATAAGTAGCATCTTGATATGTCACACCTGTGAGGTGGGATGGATTATCTTGGCAAAGAAGAAATGCTCACTAACACAGATTTAGATGTGTGAACAATATTTGAGAGGAATGAGTCTTTTGTGTATATAGTAAAAATGTTAGATCTTTGAGTTCAACTCATGGAAAAATGGGAGCAAAAACCAAACAGTTTATATTTTGGTTCAGTGTAAATTATATGTATATGCCCTGCTTCTGCAGAGCATATGGTCCTGGGGCTTGTCATCTTTCCATGGACAAAACACCCACACAAACACATGCGCAGAACAATCCATGCACAGACATGCACATGAGAAGAGGAAATGCAGACAGACACACCAGAATAGCAACTAAACACATGCACATGCTGGCCTTCAGAAGCAAACATTAAACAAAAACAAAAACCAGCCACCTTGAGATGAATAAAACATGGTTTGAGGATAGCCCCTCATCTCTGGTGAGCCCCTCACATTTATTGTATCATGAATCATGACCATCTTCATGAGACTTAAAAGCAGTTACACTGTCTGGAAAAAGTTTGTTTTGAGCTCATAGTTGAACATGGACACTGAGTAGTCCTTTTGTGTTTTAGTTACTAACTAATCTCGTTGATGAACTCAACATAGTTGGTCATAATAACAACTTTGTTCCTGTACAATGAAGTAAACCAACCTTTGAAAAGCATGTGGACACAAAGTACAGGCAATCACGGCTCTCAAACCTCCCCACAATTAGATCTACTCTGCTCTAAATCAAGTATGGGACCACCTAATGCATGGATCCATACTGCTCTGGGTGAATTAACTTTAGTAATAAGATATCATGGCTCTGATTGATTCTCTATTTCCATGTCCACACCATAAAATGACCCAAGCACGACACCACACGCCATCACTCTACTGCTGCATTGATTCTACGCAGGACTGCTGGGAATTTAAGTCGGGCCAATGTCAGTGGGCACGGGGCTGGAGGTACTAATGCGAGGCTGTATAATGAAAAAACAGGGTTACAAAACTAGAATTGGGGCCGTCGGAAGTTAATGGTTATGATTATTATTACATTTAAAACGATTAATCAATGATAATAGTGACAGCATAGGGGATGAGTGTTTTTTTTCTTTGGCTTGGGTATTTCTGGCTTTGTTGGCTTGGGTATTTATATTTATGGTTATGGTAAATAGTTATACATTTAGATTGCCATTGGTGCGAATGTGACTGTGACCATTTACCCAGATGGTATACCCCATGTCTTACCCTAATCACTGATACAGGCTCCAAGATCCATGACTCTAAAGTACAAAATAAGCTGTACAGAAAGTAGTAACAAATGTAAGACAAACAACTGTAATTGCAGTAATGTTGACTAAAATAAGAAACATATGGTCAAAGTGTGACAGCTATTTTAAGGCTGCGTAGGAGGCGTTATCAAATGCTAATAAAGTAAAATAACATAAAAATTGACTTAAATTGTGTTTTAATTTCTCATTGTTTTTTTTATAACTTTACAAATTTTGCACTTGAAACTTATGTTAATAATGGTACTGTATAATAACATATTAATTAGTGATGGGTCAAACGATACAAAAGCATCGATGCATTTTATTAAAACACAAGGATATATACATATATACAGTCGTAGTCAAAAGTTTACATACACTTGTAAAGAACATAATGTCATGGCTGTCTTGAGTTTCCAATACTTTCTACAACTATTATTTTTTTGTGATAAAGTGGTTGGAGCACATACTTGTTGGTCACAAAAAACATTCATGAAGTTTGGTTATTTTATGAATTTATTATGGGTCTGCTGAAAATGTGACCAAATCTGCTGGGTCAAAAGTATACATACAGCAATGTTAATATTTGGTTACTTGTCCCTTGGCAAGTTTCACTGCAATAAGGTGCTTTTGGTAGCCATCCACAAGCTTCTGGTTGAATTTTTGACCACTCCTCTTTACAAAATTGGTGCAGTTCAGCTAAATTTGTTGGTTTTCTGACATTGAATTGTTTATTCAGCATTGTTCACTCGTTTAAGTCAGGACTTTGGGAAGGACATTCTAAAACCTTAATTCGAGCCTGATTTAGCCATTCCTTTACCACTTTTGATGTGAGTTTGGCGTCACTGTCCTTTTGGAACACCCAATTGCGCACAAGACCCAACCTCCGGGCTGATGATTGTAGGTTGTCCTAAGAATTTGGAGTAAACCTCCTTTTTTTACTACCACCACCATGCTGGGTTTAAAGGCCTCACCTTTTCTCCTCCTAACATATTGCAGGGTATTGTGGCCAAACAGCTCAATTTTTGTTTCACCTGACCACAGAAATTTCCTCCAGAAGGTCTTATCTTTGTCCATGTGATGTCAGATGAAACAAAAATTGAGCTGAGAGGAGATTTCCTTCATAAATAAAGCACAATTGAAATGTTGCCAGTCATATTAGTGAAACAAACATCTCACCTCTCTTTTTGTCACAGTAGTTTTCATAGTGATGAAAGTTGGAAACCTGCTCTATCATAAAGCTGCACACTGAATGTATTATGTGTTAAGTTAAGCAGGACATACCCCTTAAAGAAATATCCATCCATCTGTTTTCTACCGCTTGTCCCTTTCGGAATCACGGGGGTGCTGGAGCCTATTTCAGCTGTATTCGGGCGGTAGGCGGGGTACACCCTGGACAAGTCGCCACCTCATCACAGGGCCAACACAGATAAACACACAACATTCACACTCACATTCACACACTAGGGCCAATTTAGTGTTGCCAATCAACCAGCCCTTTGAGACATTTAGATTTAGGGCTATATAAATAAACATTGATTGAGTGATTGAACCTATCCCCAGGTGCATGTTTTTGGAGGTGGGAGGAAGCTGGAGTACCCGGAGGGAACCCACACAGTCACGGGGAGAACATGCAAACCCCACACAGAAAGATCCCGAGCCTGGGATTGAACTCAGAACCTTTGTATTGCGAGGCACATGCACTAACCCCTGTACCACCGTGCTGCCCCCCTTGAAGAAATATGTTTATTTGTATTAAGTTAAGCAGGAAATATTTAGGTTTAAGACCAAAAAAACAAAAAATGTGCACTTAATTCTCACTGTACTTACTGTCACCAAGTTTTGAGCAAATCAATGACTTGCAGTTCAGGAAAACAGTTCCCTTATGACATTCTAACTACAAAATTGCATTTGTATCCAAATAATACGGTATTTTTTTAAGAAAACTGTATTTATGCAAGCAAATAATAACCTGTGATTAACCATGATTAATCACAGAATTACAGTCTGATTAATTTGACTTAAACATGTATTATATGACAACCTTAATATATATGTAAATACACTATTTTGAAAATGTTTAATGACACGAGACTTAAACAGAAATATGAGGGTTTTATGAGTTGTTGTGGAACAAAAATAAAATGTTATTGCTAGTACATACATTAGGCCAGCGTTTCTCAAAGTGTGGGGCGCGCCCCACTGGTGGGGAATAGAGACATGACAGGTGGGGCGCGAGGAACGGGAGGAAATTTCACTACACATTTTTTTTATTTATTATTATATTCTTAGATTTTTTTTTTTACTATGCTTTTATTTTCTAGACACACTGTAAATCACTTTGTGATTCTGTCTGTGAAATCCGCTATATAAATAAATGTAAATTACTTATTTTTCCTGTAGGCTTTACATTTCTAGGTAGGAGCGAAAGTTTGACAGACATAGCAACAGTAACTAATGGGGGCGGGGCTAAGCGGAAGCTTTGTGAATGGCGAGTCACTGTGCGAGGATTTGCTGTTTTGCAAATACATAAAAAATAGAGCCACTGCTGATGAGCTGTTCAAGATAATGGACAGTTTCCTCAAAGAACACGACCTTAAATGGGAAAACTGTGTGGGCTTTTGCTCTGATGGCGCACAGACCATGGCAAAGTCAAGAAACGGGCTGCAGGCTCTAATAAAGAGGGTTGTGCCAAATGCGCATTGGACACACTGTGTCATTCACCGGGAAGCACTCGCGTCAAGGCAGCTCAGCCCCGAACTCAATGAGGTTTTAACAGTGGCAGTGTCAAGCCTGCAACCCCGATTTGAAAAGCTGTGCAGTGCAAAACAGGCTCATTGCAGCCACTAATGCTGGAGTACTGTAAAACTCATGTTCACTTGCCCTGTCTTGCCAAATGCATATAGCTCCTCCTTTTTTTTTGCAAAGATTGCAAAGTGGCAATTTTATTTTTATTTATTATTGAACTTGATGCAGGTTATTTGATTTATTATTGAACTTGATGCAAGTTATAACACTTTTATTTGATTTATTATTGAACTTGATGCAAGTTATAACACTTTTTTTGATTTATTATTGAACTTGATGCAAGTTATAACACTTTTGTTTTATTTATTATTGAACTTGATGCAAGTTATTTTATTTATTATTGAACTTGATGAAAGTTATACCACAGCTGCACAATTATTTTATTTATTATTGATCTTGATGTTTTTGAGTTTGAATGTATACAACTTGATGTTACTTGATGTTCAATAAATTTGAAAATGTTAAGCTTGGCATTAGCGTTCTGTTGGGGCGATGGGGGCTGGTGGGGCTTGAAAACTCCCCCTTGTCCAAAGTGGGGGATGACAAAAAAAGTTTGAGAACCACTGCATTAGGCAGAAGGAAGAGGACCATAGTTCCGTCGAGCGTAGGTGCTGGTTCTGATGTCTTTTCAAAAACATAAACCTTAACCAAACCCTGCAGTGAGAGGCTGATCTACTAAAGTTTTGCGTGAATTAAAACATCTCCTAAGCTTGTGGACAGAGGACTGCCTATGTTAAATGAGCAAAATAGCGAGAGCAATATTTTTTGCGTATTCATGTACTGTATTTGCAGAATATTTATAGATTATTAGAATACCCGCAATACTGTGAGGAAATGCAAATGATCTCATTGAGCACCTGCAATGTGATTGATCAAGCCTGAAACTGTTTGCGGACGCTATTTACATATAGCCTGTTTGGAAGGTACGTCCATGTACGTGTCAGTATAGTTGGTTGGTCAGAAATGAAAATAGTAGAGATATAATATCTATCCAGCAATTACATTTTTTTAATACCTCGATTACTTTCAGACATATTTTGAGTCAGACACCAATCGAAAATTGCCATATCTCCTCTAGAAAAACTCCTTCAACATTGCATTTTCTTGCATCCGGATCATTGCGCACCATTATAGTCAGTGCCAGTATCTCCCAGAGCACAGCTTTGACCTGCTAATTTGGTTTTGTTTTCAAACACAGTGGTGGAGCTTCTAATAGCCCAGAAAAGATGCTGCCTATTTTAGTTGTGTGCCGCATGTTCCCCAACATAGCAAAACCACAGATTGAAGCAGGATGCCATAGCTGTGCAGGTCAATGACTGCATTCCTGGTGACAGCCGGTAGCACACACAAAATCCCCATTACCTCCGGAAGGACATTATGTGATTGCCAGGGTTTTTCAGTTAGTTAGTTTGTTACTGGCCCTACGATGAGGTGGCGACTTGTCCAGGGTGTACCCCGCCCTCCGCCCGAATGTAGCTCAGATAGGCTCCAGCGCCCCCTGCGACCCCGAAGGGAATAAGCGGTAGAAAATGGATGGATGGATGGATAGTTTGTTACTCAGTAATTAAACTGAAAATCTTATGGGTAGATTTTCACCAAACTTTGAGGAAATTTCCAAATTGGGATTTGTAACAATTTATTAGCTTTTGGGGCTGATCAAGATACATTATTTTACCTTACCTTACGTGCATGTTACAAGCTTCAACTACTGTGTGTGTGTATGCTAGCGACCCCACGGAGAGAAGGACAGTGGATGATTGACAAGAGGGTTCACTGTCAGGAAATGTCCGAAATGGGATAAGGAAGTAGTCATTACATTTTGGGGCTGATCCGGATCATTTCTACTACGTCACTCAACATTTACATTACGAACCACCTCTACTTTTGTGTGTTAGAGTATACGAGTGGCCCCGCCTCCACCCACAGAGACAAAGGCTGACTGATCAAAAGAGGTAACTCCCTTTATTTAATCAGCTATATACAGCTCAAAAAATGATGAGCACATTTTGATTAAACTCTCTGGAAATGATTGAAATGTAACAAAAACAAGTCATTGCATGTTTGTTACCTTATGTTGAGCTCTAAAAGTTATTGGCACATTTTGATAAAACTTTCAGGAAATGTCAAATTATTACTTTTGGGAGTGAGCCGTCTGGATTCACAACTTTTTTACTATTCTGACATAGAGCCGATTGCTTTTCTAGTTATCGATTGTGAACGCAATCTTAATAGATCACCCGCAACATGCACACTAAATGCCCATGCTTTTTTTTTTTTTTACATCGCACACGTTAGTTAGCAATTGTTATTTTGGAGCTTAATAGATCAGGCCTTGTGGTTAGAGTGTCCGCCCCCGAGTCATACCAAAGACTATAAAAATGGGACCCATTACCTTACTGCTTGGCACCCAGCATCAAGGGTTAGAATTGGGGGTCAAATCACAAAAAAATACAGCTGCTGCTCACTGCTCCCCTCACCTCCCAGGGGTTGAACAAGGGGATGGGTCAAATGCAGAGGACAAATTTCGCCACACCGAGTGTGTATGTGACAATCATTGGTACTTTAACTTTAACTTAACTTCAGCTTTAACCTTTAGCCTCCAATACAGTGCCTCGACTGACAATGAATAGTGGATATTTAATACAATGTTGGAGCCAAAAGGATTGACAGAAAAATTCAATAATCCATTTTATATTGTCCAAGTGGCCGTGGGCTATATCATCACACGCCAACTTGCTTGACAGTGCAGGAGTCATTGAAACCATGTGAGGTTATTTAAGGAGGGCAGATTGTTCCAGGAAATTGGTAGTCACTGTCAAAAGTTTTGGTCTGGGTTCAGGGACCTGTGATTAATTATCAAACCACCAGAAGTCTTGCTCTAATCACCCCCAGGACCCTCTCAATTGTGGTTTAAAGGAAGATAAGCTGAAAATGGACACCTACACACAAACATACTGACACACATACATTTAGTGACACAATCAATCAACAATTCCAGTCTGTCTGAAACCCGCTGGACACTGTCCCACACTCATTACAAACAGATTTATTTGAAGACGCGCAAGCATGATCTTCCACATGTGAACACAAACCTGATGCTTGGAGGGAAACTGTTAGTCTCCAGCGCAAAGTCTAAACGTCTGTTCAGAGACAACTCAACTCAAGACTGTTATAACACTCGAAAAAAACAACCCTACTAGCAGCTGCATTACACAGACAGAGACACAAACACAGACACACACACACACAGTAGACATGAAGTGAGTAATACAACATAATATCAAACAGATAAAAGATCTTATGATCGGAACGCAAATGTAAAAACAACACAACAGGGCTAGCACGGAAAAAGAAAAACAAACACACAAACACATAAAAAACAGCAGTGCTTTCGAGAAAAAGAACCTGGCTCCCTCTCTCTCTCAGACACAACTGAAGAAGAAAAGTATCACCTTCTTTATATTAGTGAGCCAACCCATCCATTTTTTTTTTTGTACATGTTACTTATTTACAGAACAGTCAACGCTTTGAAAGTGGTCCACAGCTTGTGAAACACATTCATATCCTTGACTACACAATACTAAAGAAGCAAAGAAACAATAAATGTTAAGTGTGCAGCTGGACTAGTGTCTTTACAAGGTGACAGACAAAAAACAGATATGGCTATCACATTGTTTTGTCTCACTGTACACAGTTGATGTGCCAACATCAGATACTGATACTGTCACAGTCCAACATCGTCGTACTGTATCTGCACTTAATTGCTACTCAATCCCAATATGATGTGCCTATTAAAAGTAACGATAAATGCATATATTTTAGTATTCTGTCTTTTTAGAATATTGCTTCATTCACTATGTTTGGTTGACATGAAGCACGGAGTTCGGCTAAAAGACCCACCTTGGTCCGACGGTAAATATACAGAAGCATTTATCCGGAACTAATGCAGCTGGGATAGGCTCTAGCCACCCCTGCGACCCCAAGAGGGACAAGCGGTAGAAAATGGATGAATGGATGGATACATTTAATCACAGAGACAATTCCTACAAACTATGGCAATGATGGATACAATGAGGCGGTAAGTGTTACATGTGTACAGGGGAAGAAGACGGCACAGACAGCAGAGATGTCGTTTAGCTCTATATTTATTTATGTATATATATAGACAATATACAGTATATAAATAATAAATGTGGTGTGTAAATAATACAAACTATGTGTGTGGTTTGTGACTATGTGTGTACATATTAGCTGTAGTGTGTTACCGGTAGTGATGAGCGAGAAGTGGAAGACCAAGAGGGGCAAGGCAGGCTCAAAGGTCCATAGAACAGGCAGGAAGTCGGGGGCATTAGTGAGGCGTCAAAAGTCTGTGTCCGGGCGGGAGGTCGAGATCCAAGAGGGGCAGCCAGATAACCAGAGGGGCTCACAGGGAGATGAGACACACAGCTCGTAACCAGGGTACAGAAGGATGTGTATGGTAACAGATCGCTACGTTCTGGCACAGGATAGCAGGTTGCACTGGCTTATGAAGGAAGGAGAGCTCATCAGCGACAGGTGTGTAGATTGTTGATTGGCGATTGAATGTAGCCGCTTGCTGCATCTGCAGTAGCGCGCGCCCATGCACTCTTGGAGGTGCGCCCAGCGCAGCGCACAGATGAATGCGCACTGGAGTGCGCTCGGGCCGTGACAGTAAGTCCAATAACAGTAATTGCAGTATATACATTTTTTTTCAAGATACCTTAGCATGTGGCCCAGTGGTTAGAGTGTCCGCCCTGAGGTCGGTAGGTTGTGAGTTCAAACCCCGGCCGAGTCATACCAAAGACTATAAAAATGGGACCCATTCCCTCCTTGCTTGGCACTCAGCATCAAGAGTTGGAATTGGGGGTTAAATCACCAAAAATGATTCCCGGGCGTGGCCACCGCTGCTGCTTACTGCTCCCCTCACCTCCCAGGGGGTGATCAAGGGTGATGGGTCAAATGCAGAGAATAATTTCGCCACACCTAGTGTGTGTGACAATCATTGGTACTTTAACTTTAACTTTTATGTAGCATTCCCCTGACTGTTGATATTAGCAAATAACACTGGCACATTAGTAACAGAGTTAGGGTTTAGCATACATTTTTGTTAGCATTTTGTATTACATATAAAGTAGTATATAACTTAGTGTTCAGAGGAACACAGTTAATTAAACTACAAAAAGGACTGTCGGGGCATTTGCATCTAAGCCTCCTAAAATGGCGAATTTGAGAGACAGTCAGCCAAAACGTTGACCACCATTACATGTTATTTGGACCACAAGAAAGTCTTTCAAATGTAGATCAAAAATCATAATATAACCTCTTTGACAACATATAGAGCTTAATGCTAGGAACACACAGGTCCATATCAAAAAATCCAGAAATCAATTATAATGATTTCAATATGAAAAAAATGAAAGCAATGCTTTGTAAAATAATTTGCATTGTGAAAGCATGCAGTTTTACAAAGTCAATAATCAGCTTCTCGTTGGGCTATATTTTTATGATAAAAGTGTATTTTTACTATTTCCCAATATATTGACTATATTACATAATTGCTGTGTGGTGGGCTGTCGTTGTGGCTTGTGCAGCACTTTGAGACATTTGTGATTAAGGGCTATATAAATAAACTTTGATTGATTGATTGACTGTGTGGTGAGCTTATCAATTTTGTTGACAAAATATAATAAAATATTGTTTTGCAGGTTACAATGCAGTTTGCACCCTCAGTCTGTACAAGATGTGAGTGCAATCATGTATGACGCGTGTGTGTGGTGCAGGTACATTTGAGTGATCACGTACATCCCTTCAGCCCCCACAACATACTGTGTTTGCATGTGCGTAGGTGTTGTTGATTTAATTCCTTCCCTTGACATCCGTCTTTTGCCATCTATTTTTTCTGTCAGACAGAATGTGCAGCCTAACAACCCCCCAATTCCTGAATCGCTTGTAACCTAATCACTAACACCATCTGTTAATTATGTTAATATAAAAATGCCTTGGCTGTCATTGGCTGAATAAGTACCCCAATGAGCCCCCTCTGGCTGATTGATCGTCTTTCCCTTGTCCAATCCTTTCAATCACCTCAACATTCTATAGTATTCCACTCTCTTTCAAATATTGTCATGCTTATCTTATCCAAACTCTGTCTCCTTCTATTAATTCCACTTTTTTTATTTCATTCACTCTTGAATTATATGCCCTCGAAGGCAATTGTCTTCATTGTCCTCTCTTTTCTGCGCTCTTTAGTGCACTTTTGTGTCAAAAGTGCCAAACTTTTACTTCCTTCTTGCAGTCCCATTCTACCTTCATATTTATATTTAGTCTCAATGCTCTTGCTTTTCTTGCCTTAATTGTCTTCACTTGTGTTACATTTTTCCATTCCTAATTACAATTACAATCCCTTTTTTATGTGTTTCCTTTTCTTAACTGCACAGGCTATTTTAACTCATATGTGCTTATTAATATTTAATATAACACCTTCCTTGTTTTTAAACAAAATGTAAATACATAAAAGTTATGGTGAATTCATTATCAGTAATCAATGTGGCCTAGGGGTGGGATGCAATATAAGCTTGGCTTCTTCCTACTCCTTTTCGGACATATTAAATTGTGCAAATGTAACCAAGTGATGTTCCTTATTGTAACGTTTTAGGCATGTATGAAACAAAAAAACATACAGTACCATACAATACCTGCTCCCTGACTCCATCCTTAACCTAAAAGGCAGACAATTTCCCCTGGATACTTTGATAGAATCTTACACATTTCAGTGCAAGGTATTGATCCGTTCTCCGTCTTAATTGTTATTCAGTATGTTAATCTATGTTTATGAATATCTATTGGTTTGACAGGAGACTTAATAAAGTTTATCTTGCATCCCTGGCCCAGAGTAAGCTTCAGGGTCACGCAATCAATCAATCAATCAAACTTTATTTAAAAAGCGTTTTTCATACATACAAGAAATGCAACGCTAAGTGCTTTACAAAGTTAAAACAATACCCCGGTGACCCATATCCCCCTTTATCACATATGTATGCACGGATACAGATACCAAACACAAACACACACACAACACACACACATATGCAACTATATGGACAAATGATTGCATGGCTGAGTACAGAGGAGACATGTGATTAAACACTATCACAGGAGCCATCTACACCAGAAGGTCATCAGACCATGGCCACCAGGACGCTGACACTAAAGTGCCTCCACAAGCACGGCCGATAACCCCTGAGGCAGATGGCTCATCTGAGGAACGTTGGAAAATAGAAATAATAAAACTTGTAAAATAGTAAGAACCATGTGTAGAGATAAGACATATGAAGATTAATAAAATAAAATAAAAACACACATATATATATATATATATATATATATATATATATATATATATATATATATATATATATATATATATATATATATATATATATATATATATATATTAAATAAATACAATCTTGAATAACTAATAGTATAAAAAGTAAAATACAAATGACTTCAAAAATATAATTAATATCAGGTAATAGCCAAATCAAAAAGGTGGGACTTAAGCCTGCTCTTAAAAACATGAACGTTCTCTGCAATGGTGATCATTATAAGAAAACAATCGAACAGCAGATCTAGCGTGGCATATTCTTATGTATAAGTATGCATGATGACCCTGCAACTGTCCCCAGGGAGACCATGTTCAAGCCAAAGGAGTAAGTGGGCTCTTTGCCCAGAAGAACGTGTACACAGGCCAGTAAGCCATCTGCTGGACTGCAGAAATAAACAGCAAAATTAAGTTGTCAATAAAAGCTCATTCCGTGCTTATGCGCCGCTAAGGAATGTTGTCAATGTACTGACAAGGACGCAACCTACAGTAATAAAAACAACTCTCAGGGTCAGGGGATTTCACACTGCCAGAATCACAATAATAAAACAGAGTAAAAATCACCAGGCCATGAAGACTCTTCAGTTCTCAGTCCAAAGATTCAGCCACAAAAACACACACACCATCGGCTACCACACATGTAAACACTCACCAACCCACACCTCAATGCCCTGACTGCACCCAGCTCATTGAGCGAGGCCACAGTTTGGGTGAAGCCTCGAGTTTCGTACACTTGGTTGTGAATGTTATTTATTCTGTGAGTGCTGTGTGCTGTGAGGTACATAGTCGGAGGCCAGAGTAGCTGACCTCCCACCGACCATATTCCAAGACATGCAGAAACAAGCATGCTGATTCCAGTATTTGTATTCTCTCTTTCAGGTACAGTTTGTATTAACACAATTGATATTGTAGTATGATGCACACAAACACTAATTTGTTATGCACACAAATCGAAGGTCTAACCATCTTTTTTTCACAATGATTTTTTTTTTCCTTTCTGTGCGCGACAACTTGGGCGATAGGACTGAGGAACAGTTTAAGATTGAAGTCTATGTGGCCTCCCTCAAATGTGAAGTGACGAGAAGCAGGGTTATGGAAGCAACAGCTCCCCACAAACAGCTGTGGGACAGTGGGACGCTACAGTGCCTCTCTTGGTGTGGTGAGGCAGGTAGTAGACAGACAAGAGAGGTGGCCAAGATTGTGGCCACATGAGACTTTTAAGGAGGAAGCACCACCTTCACCACCGGGCTTCCATCTCACCATCATGGTTCTCCTTAACATGACTTACAGTGAAGTACCAGCAAACCGCTGTCATGTACAAAGTAATATGACTTATTCATCAAACATAATATACAATAGAACCTCTACATGCCGCGCCCAATTTGATGTTGAGAGAAATGGACGATGGTACGGAATGATTGCTCATCCATGAACACATTCACACAACCAGGCCGTTAAACAAATTATTTTTTTCTCTATCAAATGGTGAACGTGAGCTACCAGATACATATCTACTGTATAGAGGGTGACTGTTTACACATACTTTCTAAATAATTATACTTTTTTATTATTGTACTTATAATGCATTTGTGTAATTTAAACAATATTACATTTAAAATAATTCATTAATCAATGTGTTTAGCAGGCAATATGAAAGTGCACATTGGTCTGAAGTAACATGTTTTGTCAAGATAGACTAGTATGAAATTGAATCAGCCACTAAACTCGGACGTAAAAAGACGACGACATTACGACTTGGTTTGAGGAATAACAAAAAGGTAGAATGAAGTATTACTTTCATCTAATCTTGACATGCGCACAATAACACCGACACGTAAAATGCAGTGACATAATTCTGGTAAAAACAGCTTTGCTTATACAGCTCAGAAGTCTGTTCTGATCGAAAAGTGGGAATGTGCTCCTAATGCTGTGACCGATGGTGGAAAAAAAAGCGGTGATGCGTTTTCAAGATATAAATCAAACAGTTTTTATTTTCAAAATATAAATTGATGCTTTTGGAGAGAGTGAGGCATGGTTTCATTTGCAATCTGGGAACCAAGACTATGTTTACAATGCAGACCAAAGTGGCCCAAATCCGATGTTTTCCAACTACGGTAACTGTTTACACTGCCGTAAATTAACAAGGAGGTCGCTACTACTGCTACTAAATGAAATATAGTAGTCGCCACCATAGAAAAATTTGTGTTGCTGTTTTTTTTACGTGAGAATGAATTAAAGTAATATAATGTATGAATGAATATATATAGTGTAATATATTTGGGAGGGTTCTAATCTTTTTATTAAGTAGAAGAAGCACGGATGTGAATCAACGTTAGCTTTATTTTTCAACTCACATGTAAGCAAATACGCCAGAGTCTCAACAATCGTTTTTTCTTCAGAATCAAAATATGTATTTAAATATCATATATCCTATTATGTGTGCACTTTTGACTTGAGAGGCACCGAAAATTTGGTTGCCAAAAATAGACTTTCCTCGCCGAAACCGGATGCTGTAATGAAGTATCCACCTCTGCTGGAGGGCTGCGCCCTTTCTCCGCGCACACGAGCATCTACATGCTGCCGCTAGGTGACATTATACTCAAATACGGTGTTAGCTTTCACTGTTATGCTGATGACACCCAACTCTACATGCCCCTAAAGCTGACCAACACACCGGATTGTAGTCAGCTAGAGGAGTGTCTAAATTAAATCAAACAATGGATGTCCACTAACATCAGCATCTTAACGCTAAGAAAATGGAAATTTTGATTATTGGCACATATTTTATAATGCCAACTCAATATTTGACAACAAAACAATTATACAAAGCGACTCTGTAAAGAATTGCGGTATTATCTTTGACCCAACGCTATCGTTTGAGTCACACCTTAAGAGTGTTTGTTATGATCCGCTGCCCGGATCATAGTCTGTTTACGTTTTCGGTTCACTTGTGTTCTCAGCACCTTTTGAGATTGTGTGTCTCAGTTGCCATGACGGCAGATTACAGTCACCTGCCTTTGGTTAGTGTTCGGGACGCGCACCTGTTGCCCGGGCACTAATCAGAGGGCTATTTAGTCTATACCCTGGCCTCACTCGGTCTGGCTTCCTAGTTTATTTTATGCAACAGATGACGACTTTTGTTCCCTGCTCTATACCTGCTAGCTTCCACGCTAGGCTCTTTTGAGTTGGATGAGTGGTACCGCAAGGTACTTATTGAACTGAAACTGGAGGAACAATCCCAATCAGCAGAGGACACTCCACCTGCTAGTAAGGCGTTTGATGACTCTCCTCGACAGTCCCATATTGGGGAGTATAATAGACATTTTGGACAATCAAAAGGGGAGGAGCCTCCCGCTCCTGCTTCCACAGCGACGACGACGCCTCCTGCTTGATTTATTGATGCTGGCACAATAAAAAAATGTTTTTTTAAAAGCAGTGATGCTTTTTTTCAAGATGTAAAGGGTGGGGCGTGGTTTCATTTGCAATCTGCACACACAGACATGGGGAAACAACAAAATACAGAAAGTAGGTAAAACATTTTTGCTTAATTTATCTCAAAGCATATCAACTACATATTATCTAGACCCCAAGTAAGTGTTTTAAATATAGAATACAATCATCATAGGTCCCCTTCAAGGTAACTGAAAACCCATCATTCTTTTACTCTACATTCACACCTTGGTGGTGGTAAGCAATATTTGTAGCCACAGCTGCCCTGTGGTAGTCTGATGGAAATGTAGCTGCCAAGGGTCTATCCGACCACCATCAAACATTCCTTCACAGTCACACACCAATGTGAGTGGCGAAAGCTGGATCCATACCAGGAACCCTCAAGTTTCTGGGTGGACACTTCTGACACGTCTGAAGCACACCGCCCATGGTCACTTCTATTAGTAACTTTGTCATGACAACTTTTGTGTTAAATGTTCATCTTCAAATACACTTCTGTACATTTCAAATTTTAACTGAATGACTGGGTCATCTACTTTTAGCGAAGGGCTTGATCTAACATTTTAATAAAAATTGCACTGTTATCAGGTGAATATGACACTGCAACTGTGATTGTGTTTTTCAAATGTACAGTACATCAGTGAATTAACTATGAGCTCGCAATATGTTTACCCCATCCTCGCATGTGTCCCACTTATACTTGTTTTAGCTTTGGTTTATATGAGCCATGTATTTCTTTAACAACTCTGCATTATTACAACATTCCTGATTTGTGGATTAGTTTCAGTTGTTATGTTTGATTCTATTGTGCAAAGTTGTGGTTTTCATTGATAACTAACAGGGGTGGAATAATTACACTGATATGTTGAGGGTTAGTGCATGTGCCTCACAATATGAAGGTCCTGGGTTTAATACCCGGGCTCGGGGTCTTTCTGTGTGGAGTTTGCATGTTCTCCCCGTGACTGCGTGGGTTCTTCGGCTTCCTCCCACCTCTAAAGACATGCACCTGGGGATAGGTTGATTGGCAACACTAAATTGTCCCTAGGGTGTGAATGTGAGTGTGAATGTTGTCTGTCTATCTGTGCTGGCCCTGCGATGAGGTGGCAACTTGTCCAGGATGTACCCCGCCTTCCTCTCGAATGCAGCTGCGATAGGCTCCAGCACCCCTCGCAACTCTGAAAAGGATAGAATCAGAATCAGAATTTAAATCAGAATAATTGTATTGCCATTGTTTGAGAATGGGTTCACAAACTACGAATTTTTTTGAGAACGGGTTCACAAACTACGAATTTTTCTTAGTACAATCGTGCAAAATAAAACACATATAACACAGAATATGTAATAAAAAATGAGCTGTAACTGAGCTATCAGATCTTGTTATTGTCCATGTGTCTGATCAGGAGCGCCGCTAGGGATTTTGGGCCCCATGAAAATAATCTTTACAGGGCCCCCTGTATTATAATTTCATTATCATTAGGGGCCTCTCTGGGCCCCCCTCCATCATGGGCCCCTAGAATCTGTCTCCTTTACCCCCACCCCCCCACCCCCCTTTTCGGCGCCCCTGTATCTGATGGCCGAGGGGAAACAACTGTTCAGGTGGTGGTAGGTGTGGGTCTGGATGAACCGTAGTCTCCTGCCTGAGGGGATGAGGGGAGAAGGGATAGAAAATGGATGGATGGATGAATGTACATTAAAAACACCTGCACAGGTGACTAATTGGCTCCTAACAAGGGGATAGGTGCCCAAGGGTTAGCCTTGTTCTATACTACAAGTTTGACCAGTCAATCAGCTGAACAAACTAAGTTTTCTGTCAGTTTTCACTGGTCTGATACACTCAAAGGACAAATTGGCAGGAGTAATAAACCTATTGGTTGAAAATGATAGTTTTACTGCAACCGTGTTTGATTTACAAACAATTTCTGCTGGCACAATAACAGTTAATAGACCGGATCCACATTTTTATTGCAAAAGTGTGCAGTAGAAATGTAGCCTTTTCTCAGAATCTCACATAAAACTCTGCCATAATATGTACTGTATATGGGATGGCCTGTAAATCCCTAACTGAGGGGGAGGAAGACACGCGATAGTTTGTGAAGCATGCAGTCTCGGAAAATGTGGTTAGCCTCGTTAGGAGTGAGCATATGTTACAGGTGGTGTGGAAGGCAGGAGGAGTTGGCAGGGAAGTGCGTGTGGAATCTGCTGCCAAGGTGAGAGCATTGGTGCCAAGGTGAAACATGAGTGGGCCATACAGCTGAGCTCCTCAGCCTGACACAATAAAGACTGAGTTAAAAAGGGAACAGGATCACATGGAATAAGCAAAGAATACATGAGGCAAAATAACAATAGGGCAAATGCAGTGTAGTCTAAACCAGTGTTTTTCAACCACTGTGCCTGGCACACTAGTGTGCCGTGAGATATTGTTTGGTGTGCCGTTGGAAATTATGTGACTTCACTTAAATAGGTCCAAAAATTATTATTTGCAAATCAATAATTATAATCTGCAAATAATGTGCAGTTGTGTAGTGTCTATGCTGTATAGAGCTCGGCAGGGTAACCATGTAAAACTCCATATCAGTAGGTAGCAGCAGGTACCGGTAGTTCATTGCTTTGTAGAAGTCGGATTGCGTCGAGGATGATTTGTCGTGATCCCAATATGCAGAGCACCGTGAAAAGTATGTAACGCTTAAACCAAAAATGAACAAAACGGAAAGGAAAAGGCAATGAAGCATAGGGATGGCTATGCAAAACGAAAGTAAAACTGAACTTGCTACAAAGTAAACAAAAACAGAATGCTGGAAGACACCAAAGACTTACAGCGTGTGGAGCAGAGACGGCATCTACAAAGTACATCCGTACATGACATGACAATCAACAATGACCCCACAAAGAAGGAAAGCGTCCGCACAACTGAAATAGTCTTGTTTGCCAATAGAAAGCAGGTCAGGCAATAGCACTCAAAGGAAGGCATAAAGCTGCTACAGGAAAACACCAACAAAACAGGAAAAGCCACCAAAATAACAGCGCAAGACAGGAACTAAAACACTACACACAGGAAAACTCAAAATAAAGCACGACTACCTAGTGGAGTTTAATTTTGTTATGTTTTCTGCTGGTATTTTTTTAATGAAAAAAATGTGCATTTGCTCAAAAAAGGTTGAAAAACTAAACAGCCGAGAGGAGAGAACAAAATCACATGCACTTCATTTGACCAAATTGATCCAACTTGTGTTGAACAAATATATATGGTTGGTTATGTTAATAAAACATACTAATATACAGTAGATCATGCATCGGTGTATGTGTGTGTACCATTTAAGGCCTGCATGATAAATTGTAGCCAGGCTTTGGGTTAAAAGGCTGTTATGCCGAGATGGACTTATGTCAGTGCCTATTTTTGTTGAAGGCATAATACAACTATGCAAATATGAAAACACACAGACACTCAATCTCTACCCTTCTCTTGAACGAGTGGAGATCTGAACAATCGCATATACAGGATAATTTTTCAGCCCCTAATGGGGGAGAGGTAGTGTGTGGTTTTGGGTGTTTAGAGCTGATTTCTTTTTTTTTAAGAGGTAAGCTGAAACTTGTCTTCTATGTACCACATCCTCCTTTCTGAACCAGGAAAACAGCCATTTCCAGGACTTCAGACCCCCTCCCACCCTTCTATCTCCATACCCGGCCAGGGACTTTCCAAAACTTCTCTGCCCAGTTGGGAGAGTGCAATCAGGCTACTTTGTGACCCGTGTAAAACTCAGAGCACAATATTGACAAAATGTGAGTGTATGACTGAGCTCTTTAATGAAGAAAAGCAGAGAAAGCAAACATAGTAGAAAAAATGAAATAAGAGTCAACAATGACGCCCAAATGCCAAGAAGTGGATCAAAATGTGCCTACTGATGTGTTTTTATAATACAACGATTTAAGTGGTTTGTGTGATTCAGCATCACAGGTGAGATTATACATTCACAGCTCTGTTTTAGAGAACATGTGGTGTTTTATAAAAAAAAAAAAAAGTGTAAAATGAATCCATTAAAGCACTTCTGACAGCTGGAAGGTGGTAGATTTAAATGCAACTGCGTTCAAACTGACTTTAGCCAAATGGCTGACATATTAATCAGCAGGATATATATTTTTTAAATAATAGTTATTTATTTGATTAGTATAAGTACTATTACTGTTAATTTTGAAGTTAATTTTTGACTCTATATATTTGATACAAGAATCCACAGACAGACATCACCTTGAGAAACATCACCTGATGCTTAAGCAGCTACATGGGAAAGTACCTTTTTCTAAAAGGGTCTGTGACTAAAATGAAGTAACCACAATCTAAACACATGTCATAACGATTCCTGCCCATTTCCTAATATAACTTGCTGTCCTCATCTTGGTGGTGATAAATCCCCGTATTGCTGCCCCCGTAAAGTAAACAACTTTATGTTGTTTTTATTTAGTGCACAAAACCCCAACAAAACCCACAGACCATGAGCTTCCCACTCAGAAGGTGGGTGGAGGAGGACAGCCATACATTTAAATTTCCCGGCCTAAAAGAGGGGCCCATACTGTGTCTGAGGGAAGATACTAAGGCCATGTCTACTCTAAGTCGTTTAACCCCTCAAACAAATAATTATTTAGCCTGAGCCCCGTTTCTGCCACACTAAACTATCGGACACATTTTTACACGGGTAAGTCAGCCGTGTATTTCTTGAATCTCCGGCACTTAGCTATGTATGGACTCATTGATCGTTTACAAACTGAGTTCGGAGAGGAAGTGACGCCAGAAAGACCGCCCCCACACAGGAAGTGACGCCAGAAAGAACGTGCCACAGCCAGCTTCATAATAAAGCGGTTTAGTAGCTCGGAGCTAACCACTGGAAATATGAAGGCGAGTCATCCAGACATGCCCGTGTTTCTCCTTCTTCTACATGTACAGACGCTTGTGGAAATCACACATGAATACCTCAAGAGAAAGCGATTGCAGCTATTTGGGATACAACACTTCTCAGACGGCAAGAGAACTTTCCAATGTCCGGCCGGGTAAGCTGTGATGCTACTTAGCGAAAAACGTTGTCCATTTGTCGAAGGAGAGACAACGAGAATGCAAGCTCCTGTGGATGTGATAAAAAAGGTAGCGTGTGCTTTGCATTACCTGTCCGTCGAGGAAAATGCCGAATGCATTTGGACTGGCAAAGCAGACAGTATCAGTTATTGTCCGCCATGTATGTTGCGGACTCAACATCTAGGTCCAGAGTATATAAAGTCACTAAAAACGAATGGACAATTAAGGTGAAGGCAAAATAGTGAGGAGTGTCCTGACCAGATATCTAGATCCCTAGTTTGATTGATGTCAATTGTTCTTTATCACATTGTTTACATGTCTAATAAATATTTGATTAATGTATGATGGCTCAGGTGTGATTCAATACAATAGGGCCCCACAGCACACTGGATGCCAGTTAATTGAAATACCACAACTCTGGATATTGTTCAGATAAGTTAAATTTAAGATCTTGCACACTATGCAACATTGGAGATGACTATGACGTGCACATTTTCCGCGCATGCGTACAAGGTCGCGTTGCGCCGGCGGACGGAAGGGGGACGGGGTCTTAAACGGTGGCATTGTTGTGTGTGGACACGGATAAGGTTAGGTGTGATAACCTTATCCGGCTTAGTGTAAACGGGGCCTTAGTCAGCCTCCCTTGCAATGCTGCCTTGACCGAACATGGATTGGGAGGGTTTGTTTACATGAATTGAATAAGAACATTCAGCCCCCAGCCATCACTGACACATCAATGTTATCTCAAGCACAGACTGACAAACACTTGACAAGCACATTTTCTATTCACTAACCAAAACATACCAGAACACATGTCCTGTTCAAAAAGAGCATTTTGCTAGGACGTTTAGTTTGTGTTCATGGGCCGTGGGTGTTGTGCTGAACAGGTTCATATCATGTCAACACTTCCAGTCAGGTGTGACTGGACAGAGGAGGTCAGCATGATAGCATCATGGTGAAAGGACCAGACCAAAGAACTACCATGAGGGACATGATCTGTACACAAGATGCACCCACACAGGCACAGCAACATCCCGTGTGGTGCTGATGCTTTCACACTGCCTCTCACACACACACACACACACACACACACACACACACACACACACACACACACACACACACACACACACACACATACAGTACACACACACACACACACACATTCACATTATACAATTGACTATGAAAGGACATCAGGCTCATAACTCTGTTCCCTTGAGGCAAAGAAGGCCCAGTCACTGTCAGGCGAGAAACAAAACAAAGAGCTGGCGAAATAGAACAAAATAAAGGCAGGAGAGAAGACAGCTGCAGTGTGATTAGAATAAACTGGGAGAGATGAAGGGGCGCTGCGACAGAGGCTACTACCTCTCTCCTTTAATATAGTCAGGAAAATCTTTCTCTTTCTTCCCAGACTGAGGGCACGAGAGGTTTGGGTGATTTTCTAATAACCGGCGGCCTGGGGTTATTTTGTGTGGGTTATTTTGTGTGTGTGTGTGTGTGTGTGTGTGTGTGTGTGTGTGTGTGTGTGTGTGTGTGTGTGTGTGTGTGTGTGTGTGTGTGTGTGTGTGTGCGTGCGTGTGTGTGTGCGTGAAAGAAAATGCATGCTCCAAAGTAAGGGCAAATAAATATTGTTAAAATTAGTTACATTTGGAGGCACAAATGAGTTACATTTAGAGGCACATACTGTATATCTGCACAGACAAAATGAATTACCTTTATTTGTTATTTTTGGGACTACAACGTGATTTTGGACTGACAAACATGACTATATGTTGCCTGTATTACAGTTTTGAACTAGGATGAGTCGTTTTGTTTGTGTGGCCTCTTAAGACCCGAACTCTTGTATGGAATGCATTTGCACTTTATCTTGGCTCTTTGGGCTCTTTGGAACACAATGAGTATAAAAACAAAAAAAAAAGTTGAAAGTTGTCATCTGAACTTTTGGATGTGTTTTCTGCCATCTTGAATATAGCATGTTATGTAGTATACACTTCCTCCATTGGGGACGGCGTGGCGCCATTGGGAGAGTGGCCGTGCCAGCAACCTGAGAGTTCCTGGTTCGATCCCCAGCTTCTACCAACCTCGTCACGTCCGTTGTGTCCTTGAGCAAGACACTTCACCCTTGCTCCTGATGGGTCGTGGTTAGGGCCTTGCATAGCAGCTCCCACCATCAGTGTGTGAATGGGTGAATGTGGAAATAGTGTCAAAGCACTTTGAGTACCTTGAAGGTAGAAACGCGCTATACAAGTACACCCATTTACCATTTACCACCACTCATTGGCAGCATAATGTCCTTGAGTGGAAACCAGGGTCTTGTAGAGAAAAGTGTGGCGTACACAACCAAATATGTGATGTCCACATATGTGGACACCAGGTTGTAGGTGGTTAATGGATTCATCAAAACCAGACCTGGGCATTCGGCGGCCCGCGGGCCACATCCAGCCCTTTGTGCGTTCCTGTCCGGCCCGCGTGAGGCCAATCATAAATTACAAAATACATTTTAAAAAGTATCTATGTCTAGCGTGCAATACAACTGTGCTGCTTTTGTTTTGAAAAGCGTTATTTGTATTGTGCGGAAGTGTAAAAGTAATTGCTCCACTGACTGTCATGATATTAACATGATATTGGTTCAAAAAGTTATACTGAATATTGTAAAACCCTTGACTTATATATGTATCCTATCATTCCAGACTGACTGCTTTCCAAGTCAAATGAAAATCGCTAAGGTAACTCCGCTCTTTAAAAGTGACAGCAAACACGCTTTCACCAATTACAGACCAATCTCTCTTTTGCCTCAGTTCTCAAAAATCTTAGAGATACTATTTAACTCTCGACTTGAATCTTCTCTTGAGAGGCATCATAAAATCAATGACGGTCAGTATGGCTTTAGGTCCAAACGAACAGCCTCAATGGTGATAACTGAAGCTATTGAAGAAATTACTAATGCACTGGAGCATAAAAGATATGCAGTTGGCATTTTTATTGATCTAAAGAAAGCCTTTGATACCATTAATCATTAAATTCTACTAGATCAAATGGGAAGATATGGAATTAGGGGGCTGGCTGGTGACTGGTTAAAAAGTTATTTAACAGGGAGGGTACAGTTTGTTAAAATGCGTCAATTTTTATCTGATACTCTTGGCATTGCTCGTGGTGTCTCCCAAGGGTCCGTGTTGGGGCCAAAACTGTTCAATGTACAATATATATTAATGATATGTTTAATACATCCAAAGTACTGAAATGTATACTATATGCAGACGACACAAATATATTCTACAGTAGTGATGACTATAATGAGCTCATAAATACAGTAAACACAGAACTAAACATAGTAAAAAAATGGATGGACACAAATAAATTATCTTTGAGTATAAATAAAACTAAAATAGTGATGTTGGGAAATCGCAACATAACGTCTGAACAGAAAATAAGTATTGATGGTACCCAAATTGAAATCGTAAATGAGAATACATTTTTGGGAGTAATAATTAATAGTAGACTATCATGGAAACCTCATGTCAGACACATTAAAACAAACATCTCCAAAAGCCTCTCAATTATAAACAAAGCAAAACTATACCTCAATGAAAATGCACTCCGTACTCTATACTGCACCTTGGTACTGCCATACCTTACATACTGTGTTGAAGTATGGGTGAATACTTACCACAACACAATTCATCCTCTGATCATATTACAGTAAAGAGCAGTGCGGATCATTCACAACATTGGTTATTTAGAATATACTCTAAATCTGTTTATGCAATCAAAGTTGCTCAAATTTGATTACCTTGTTAAATAAAATACATTAATAATCTTATATAAAGCATTTAACAAATTATTGCCGCCTAATCTACAACATTTTTTTATAAGACGAGTGCAGGCTCATAACTTGAGAGGCTTTGGATATTTCTTATTGCCGAGAGCTCAAACAACTCGTAAATGTGTTTGTGTGTCTGTATGCGGAGTAAAACTATAGAACAAACTGGACTTACAACACAAGCAATGCCAAACTATTAATCGATTTAAACTATTATACAAACATGGGGTCTGGTTCAAATATAGAGATGAGGGTCTTTAATTTGACCTGCTGCTGTACTCTGTCTCAAAGTGTTAACATGTGCTCAATGTTTCCTTACCATTATTGCTATGTTGTCTATTACCATTATTGCTATGTTGTCTATTACCATTGTTGGTATATTCATTATTCCTACATTGTTGATACAAATTATTGTTACAGTGTATAAATTATTGTTACCTGTGGTAATGCCTCTATGATACAACATCTGTATTATAATCCTTGAACAAAATAAGAGTGAAACTCATGTGAATAATCACTGAATGGAGAACTGGGTGTGGGATTAAATAAATTATCTTCTTCCCACTCCCTTTCAGGCAAAACTGGACAATCATGCATTACATACTACACATTACCTTTTGGACTATATTAATTAATGTTATTATGTGTTGTCAACTTTGTACTTTTTATGTCATTGCCTGAAATAAATAAATAAATGAAAATAACCTGTGAGTGAAGGTGCACAGCGACAAGTGATGCCCGGTTACTCCCGAGATGTCAGTTCACGCTAAAAAAAGAAAAGTTCATGACGAATGGCGTGTTTTCGACAAGACATGGACTACCAAGTATTTCTTTACAGAAATTAAAGGTAAAGCCGTGTGCTTAATTTGTGGTAGACAGGTTGCTGTGTTTAAAAAATATAATTTGAATCGCCACTACACGACGAAGCACGAGGAAAAATACCGGAATCTGTCCGATGAAGAGCTCGCAAGGGAGGCTGATGCGTTGATGGTAAAACGGCAAACCCAACAAGGACTTTTTGCCAAATTTCACACCCCCAGAGATGCAGCCGTCAGGACAAGTTTCGTCATTTCTCAAAAAATCGCCAGAAAACGTAAGGCATTTTCTGACAGAGAGTTTATTAAGGAGTGCTTATTGGACTCTGTTGCACTGACATTCCCGGAGAAGAGGGGCACATTTGAGAACGTGTCACTTTCCCGACGCACTGTATCGAGGCGGGTTGAGACCATCGCTGGAAACTTGGAGCTTCAGCTGAAGAACAGAACGGCCGACTTTGACTGTTTTTCGCTGGCTTTGGATGAGAGCTGCGATGTACGTGACACCGCCCAGCTGCTCATCTTTTTACGTGGGATAACTGCAGACTTTCAAATCACGGAGGAGCTGGCAGCCATGGGTAATGACTTGTTCACAGAGGTAAATGCGTGTTTGGACATGTTAGGACTGAAATGGGACAACCTGGCAGGTGTGACAACAGATGGTTGTCCAAATCTGACGGGGAAAAATGTTGGACTTTTAAAGAGGGTGCAGGATAAAGTGACAGAAATTAACCCTTTGCAGAAATTGACATTTTTGCATTGTATTATACATCAGGAATTGTTGTGTAAGACAGTGTTAAAAATAAAACCATCAAAAGCAATCTGCTTTTGTGTCCCAGGCACGGCACCGCTGCTGCCCACTGCTTCCCTCACCTCCCAGGGGTGAACAAGGGGATGGGTCAAATGCAGAGGACACATTTCACCACATCTAGTGTGTGTGTGACAATCATTGGTACTTTAACTTTTAACTTTAAGTTAGGTTAAATTAAATTATTATTATTATTATTAATTATTATTATTATTATTATTATTTATCTTACGGTGTATCAAAAATAATATTGAGCAAAATGTAATTGAAATATTGTCGATGTGGCCCTCCAGCAGTGCTCGGGTTGCTCATGCGACCCCCGGTAAAAATCAATTGCCCACCCCTGGTCAAAACCCAAAGTTGTTTTTGGTGTTGTAGCAATTCTTCCTGGAAATGTTAGATTTAGGAAAGCTTGTTTATTTAGTTTTCAAACAATTCCTCACACAAAGGGAACATGCATTTGCATGTAAATGTAAAATGTGCCAATCTTCACAACCTGCAAAATGCCAAACATATGATTCTGCTGTTGCTGCAGACTATGGGCTGTGTTTCAAACTGAATACTTCTTTCAGTAAATTTAAATACATATATTGTGAACACTGCGTGCTTAATTCCTGAAAATGTGAATCTAGGCAGTATAGTGCTGTCTTTAACTCAAACATTTTCATAGTCCAAGTCAAATCCAATTACCTGAGCTGATCACTTTGGGGGAACGTCAGGCCATTTTAAAGGATCGAGAAACTGTTTCTATTGGGCATTGTAATTGTTTTTAGGTTGTTCGTACTGAAACATTTTACTCATTGTTTTTTGTTAAAATATGTCAGCAATTTATTTTTTAAGTTTCTGTTTCTGTTGTTTTTATATGTACAGACCCCAAAACCAGTGAAGTTGGCACATTGTGTAATTCGTGAATAAAAACAAAATACAATGATTTGCGAATCCTTTTCAACTTATATTCAATGGAATATACTGCAAAGACAAGATATTTAATGTTTAAACTAAAAAACGTTGTTGTTTTTTTGCAAATAATCATTAACTTAGAATTTAATGGCAGCAGCACATTGCAAAAAAGTTGGCACAGGGGCATTTTTACCACTGTGTTACATGGCCTTTCCTTTTAAGAACACTCAAGAAATGTTTGGAAACTGAGAAGACCAATTTTTGAAGCCTAGAACAATCCGGATGGTTCTTTTCCTCTTTTTGTTTCGAAGGACACGACGTCCACAATTTCCAAAAACAATATGAAATGTGGACTCGTCAGATCACAGAACACTTTTTCACTTTGTATCAGTCCATCTTAAATGAGTTCGGGCCCAGCGAAGCCGGCTGTGTTTCTGGGTGTTGTTGATAAATGGTTTTCGCTTTGCACAGTAGAGTTTTAACTTGCACTTACAGACGTGGCGACAAACTGTAGTTACTGACAGTGGTTTTCTGAAGTGTTCCTGAGCCCATGTGGTGATATCCTTTACACACTGATGTCGGTTTTTGATGCAGTACCACCTGAGGGATCGAAGATCACTGGCATTCAATGTTGGTTTTTGGCCTTGCAGTGATTTCTCCAGATTTCCCTGAACCTTTTGATGATATTACGGACCGTAGATGGGGAAATCCCTAAATTCCTTGCAATGGCTTGTTAAGAAATGTTGTTCTTAAACTGTTTGACTATTTGCTCATGCATTTGTTCACAAAGTGGTGACCCTCGCCCCATCCTTGTTTGTGAATGACTGAGCTTTTTTAACCAATCATGGCACCCACCTGTTCCCAATTAGCCTGTTCATCTGTGGGATGTTCCAAATAAGTGTTTGATGAGCATTCCTCAACTTTCTCGGTCTTTTTTGCCACTTGTGCCAGCTTTTTTAAAACATGTTGCAGGCATCAAATTCCAAATGAGCTAATATTTGCAAAAAATAACAAAGTTTTCCAGTTCGAACGTTAAATATCTTGTCTTTGCAGTCTATTAAATTGTGTATAGGTTGAAAAGGATTTGCAAATCATAGTATTGTGTTTTTTATTTACGATTTGCACAACGTGCCAACTTCACTGGTTTTGTGTTTTGTATTTCTGTAACTTTGTTTTGCTGCCCTCTTTGACCAGGTCACTCTGGGAAAAGAGATTTTAATCTCAATGAGTTTTTACCTGGTTAAATAAAGGATATTGATTTAATTCATTATATTTTGCCCACACACGACAATCAGTCGATGATGGGCAAAACGTATTGGCCATCGTCAAGAGTAAGGCTAGGGGATCCCCACAAATAAACAAAACTCATTTGAAACTTTCTCCCTTCCTTAAGGAAATTGCTGAACACTCGGATAAACAAATAACATACATTCTGTGTTGGCCCTGCGATGAGATGGCAAATTGTCCAGGGAAACTCGAAGAATGGATGGTATAGACTGAATTGTTTAGTGAAATCTTTGGATTGGCTTCGTGCCAAATTGTGTTTCCCGACAGAAAGTGTTTGCCCTGTTGCAGGAGCGGTCATGCATTAGAGGGGTAGAGTTACAAACGAAAATCAAAAAACGATTCTTGTTTAGAACCAGTTCACAGTATATCAATTCCTTGGAATGGCTTACCAATTTTTCAAACAATGCCCTTTAGTTTGTAGTTAAAAGCTTAAACCTATTTGCCAAAGTGCTCCTGGTTTTCAAGAGGTGAATGTTCAATTGTATTCAGAGAAAAGTTGCATGTTTTTCTTCAACCACATTTTCTTTGAGTCATTTTTATTGTACAAGTGAAACTCAAACAATTATAATATTGTGTAAAAGTTCATTCATGTCAGCAATTCAACTTCAAATGTGAAACTAATATGTAATTTTAACTCATGCCAAGTGAGATATGTTAAGCCTTTATTTATTTTAATTTTGATGATCATAGCTTACATTTTGTGGAGACCCAACGTTTTCTGAGATTTTCAATTTGAGGTTTTCATAAACTGTAAGCCATAATCTTTAAAACTATATCTAAAGAAGGAATTAAATATCTTGATTTGCATGTTATGTATATGATAGTTTCACCTTGTCAATCTACACAAACCATCTTACAGTAATATTTTGAGTTTCATCAGTATATTTTCTAGGGAAATGACGAAAAGTTATTAAGTTTTGAAAATGTTACTCATTGTTATATTCTTGAGTAATTTCCACATATTTTATTTTGTTAAATTCAAAGCCCTTAATCACAAGTTCCCCAAAGATCCGCACAAAAAAGAATATGTATCTTTTATATTTATTTTCAATAGTTATTTTAAGTAGAATCGCAAATGGAATCGGAACGGGAAAATTGTATCAATTCCAATTCCTAGGTCGAGCTGCGCTTCAGTGTTTGGATCACTTTGGCTATAATAATACAACGTGGATCGTTACAATCCCGTTTTGACTGTCAAAGATGTTTAGTAAGGGGTTCAATGTTGTTAATTTGACTGCAAGATTGATAGTCGAATCAGACTTCTCTGTATCAAATCGTCGAAAAGTCGGCTATTCTGTCTAAATCCATTACAGTTGTTGAGCACTAAGGGCCCTATTTTCCCGTTGTGCTTAAGAGTTTTTTTACGCGCTTCAAGTTTTTTTTCACCAGGTTGCGTAAAAAGAATGGATCATGGAGTTTTATTAACACTAACACTAAATTTCATTGAAAGCCATGAAAAAAATAACACTTTAAATTTGAAAAGGCTGTATCAATCCAGGCATTGCTTGTCGCGTGAACATATGTGTGTCGCCATGGTGATATAGTATGTGTCTGCTCACACAACACCGTCTTAATTCTTCCTGGCTGGATGTGAATAATTAATCTGTAGATTAAATTATGTTTCACTCGTTATAATCAATCTGATGTTATTAGTGATGTTAAAGGCCTACTGAAACCCACTACTACCGACCACGCAGTCTGATAGTTTATATATCAATGATGAAATCTTAACATTGCAACACATGCCAATATGGCCGGGTTAACTTATAAAGTGCAATTTTAAATTTCCTGGG
Source organism: Entelurus aequoreus (assembly GCF_033978785.1). Lineage (NCBI taxonomy): Eukaryota > Metazoa > Chordata > Actinopteri > Syngnathiformes > Syngnathidae > Entelurus > Entelurus aequoreus. The sequence continues at coordinate 46,010,202 of NC_084737.1, forward strand.
AAATATCCGGCTGAAAACGTCTCGGTATGATGACGTTTGCGCATGACGTCACGGATTGAACGGAAGTATTAGGACACCATTGTGTCCCAATACAAACAGCGTCTGTTTTCATCGAAACATTCCACAGAATTCTGGACATCTGTGTTGGTGAATCTTTTGCAATTTGTTTAATGAACAATGGAGACAGCAAAGAAGAAAGTTGTAGGTGGGATCGGTGTATTAGCGGCTGGCTACAGCAACACAACCAGGAGGACTTTGAGTTGGATAGCAGACGCGCTATCCGACGCTAGCCGCCGACCGCACCGATGATCGGGTGAAGTCCTTCGTCGCGCCGTCGATCGCTGGATTGCAGGTGAGCACGGGTGGTGATGAGCAGATGAGGGCTGGCGTAGGTGGAGAGCTAATGTTTTTAGAATAGCTCTGTCGAGGTCCCGTAGCTAAGTTAGCTTCAATGGCGTTGTTAGCAACAGCATTGCTAGGCTTCGCCAGGCTGGACAGCATTAACCGTGTGGTTACAGGTCCAGGGTTTGGTTCAGTGTCTCCTGATAGTAAAAGTACTAGTAGTATTGTTGATCTTCTGTCTATCCTTCCAGTCAGGGGCATGTTTCTTCTGTTTCTATCCGCAGTTAAGCACGATGCTATCACGTTAGCTCCGAAGCTAAAGTGCTTCACCGATGTATTGTCGTGGAGATAAAAGTCACTGTGAATGTCCATTTCGTGTTCTCGACTCTCATTTTCAAGAGGATTTAGTATCTGAGGTGGTTTTTCAAGTCAATGTGTTCAGTCTACATCAGGGGTCCCCAAACTTTTTGACTCGGGGGCCGCATTGGGTTAAAAAAAATTTGGCCGGGGGCCGGGCTGTATACATATATATATATATATATTATACTTGCCAACCTTGAGACCTCCAATATCGGGAGGTGGGGGGGGGGGCTTGGTCGGGATTGGGGGAGTTGGGGGCGGGGTGTGTGGTTGGGGGCGGGGGGTGTGGTTGGGGGCGTGGTTATTTACAGCTAGAATTCACCAACTTGAGTATTTCATATATATTTCATATATATATATATATATATATATATATATATATATATATATATATATATATATATATATATATATATATATGTATTAAATACTTGACTTTCAGTTAATTCTAGCTATATATATATATATATATATATATATCAGGGGTCACCAACGTGGTGCCCGCGGGCACCAGGTCGCCCGTAAGGACCAGATGAGTCGCCCGCGGGCCTGTTCTAAAAAAAATTAAAAAAAAATAAAAAAAAATATATATATATATATATATTTTTTTTTTTTTTTTTTTTTTTTTAATTAAATCTACATAGAAAAAACACAAGATACACTTTCAATCAGTGCATCAACCCAAACAACCTCCCCCATGCACACTCATCCACACCCACTCACACAAAAGGGGTTATTTCTTTCTGCTACCAATATTCTGGTTCCCACAACATAGACAACCCATCTGCAAGGGACACAGTACCTGAAGCACACATGATTGTATAGGCTGCTGGTCCACTAACATTTTCATTAATTACTATTTTTTATGTAATTATTTTTATATTGTTTTACTTTCTTTTTTATCCAAGAAAATGTTTTTTTATTTATTTATCTTATTTTATTTTATTTTTTAAAAAAGGGCCTTATCTTCAACAGACCAGGTTGTCAATGAAATTAGATTTGTTTAAAGGTTTTTTTTAAACCAGGCCCAGTCCAGATAATGTCCAAGTCGGACTCAGCAACAGACACCTTCATTCATGTACACAGAAAAAAATTAGGGAACACAATAGATTGCATATAATTTATAAACAAAATTACATTTTCAAAATAAGCATTTATGTACAGTCCAGATTATGTCCAGGTCACTCAAATTAGGGAACACAACAACAGATATCATATAATCTATAAACATAATTATACTTTCAAAATAAGCCTTTGAGGACTTCTCATCTTTTTTTTTTCTTTTTTTTGGCATCATTATCGTTTTCAACCATGTAACTTTCTAAAATTAGAAAATACTGAATAAATGTTTTAAAGAAAGTAATACTAAGTGAATATCTGTTTTTGGCCTTAAAAATAAACATTTTACCGAGTACTATAATTAAATTGACTAAATCATGATTGTCAATGAACTCTCCTAAAATAACAGAAACCACATTAAGCTTCATAAACAAACCAATCCTTAAACACATTTTTTCAACTTCCACCCAAAACAAAGACACAATATGACAATACCAAAACAAATGCAGGGTGGATTCAGGCTCCTGACAACAAAATCGGCAATCATCTGACTCTGTCATATTCCATAATTTTAACATTTTCCCTGTGGGTAAGAAGTTATAAATAATTTTAATTTGAAAATAACGATTTTGCACATCGATAGTAGTTTTATAGATTAGTTTGAATATGGCATCCCATGGCAACGGGAAGTCAAAAAAGTCCTCCCATTTTCCATTTGTGTTGTATGAGGCAGCCTTCAAAGATTTCTTTATTAAATAAAAATTATATATTTTTCTATTTATTTTAGTTCCTTTTTGCCAACTAGAATTTCTTATTAGAGGTCTACAAACTAATAATTTAGTAGTTCCATAATTAATTATTTGTTTCCATCTTTTCCCAATTACTCCAGTTAGTTGATAAAATGAAAAGCTTGAGCAAGCATCACCATACATAGCTCTAAATTCATCATACTTCATAATTTTACCATTCTCATTGATAATATCATTGACAAAAATGATTCCTCTTTCAAACATATTTTTCCAAAAGAAAGGCTTTCCATCTATTACAATATTAGAGTTCATCCATATTAACTGCTGCAAAATATCGTCTCTTTTTTCTGGCACATAAAATTGAAAACACCACTATGAGTGGATTGTTTCCTTTATGAACCCCGCCATGTTTCCCAGCAGACTCTCTGGGAGGGGATCACTTGTAAAAAAGGATACAATTTCTTTTGATACAGTACATGTTTTTTGTCCAACAGGACATTTGTGTACCACTCAATGTTTAAATACATCTTTGGAACAATTGATGCTTTTAAAGACAGACACATAGCTTCAAGGTTGAGAAGTTTCAGGCCCCCATATTCATACTCTTTGTACAAAACCTTTCTTTTAATCTTTTCTGGTTTGCCGTTCCAGACAAAATTGAAGACCCTCCGCTCATAAATCTTAAAAAAGTTTTGTGATGGAGCTGGTAATGACAAAAATAAATAAATAAATTGAGGAATAATTAACGAGTTGGCAATAGACATTATACCATACAAGGTTAGGGATTTCCCTTTCCATAATTGCATAATTTTGTCCAGCTTTCTTAGTCGATTATCATAATTTACTGAGCCTAGATCTTCCAGATTTTCTGGGACAACAACACCAAGTATGTTAACTGGTCCATCTGTCCACAAAACAGGCACTTTGCATTCCATTCGAAAGGACGTTCCCTTTAGATCTCCGATCCTTAACATTTTACATTCATCATAATTAAGCTTAAGGCCAGATTGCTGTGAAAATATGTCCAAAAGATTAAGAAGGTTCCGCAAACAATGAGGAAAAATCTTATCTTTGTGAATCAGCCTTTTCTGACATGAACTTCATCAAGAACAAACACAGAACACGCCTCACTGATGCACATCTGCAAGACTCACTCAGAGTTGCAGTGTCAAGTTACACACCAGAGTACAACACACTAGTTAACAGTGTGCAATGCCAGGCTTCCCACTAACTGACAAAGAAACAGATAACAGATTTGGTGTCCAGTTCAAAGCGTGACATGATTTAAAAATTTGAGAGTTTACTTTTGTATTTTACATGAGTTATTATTTGTACAAACATGGTGCAAAGTAATTCATGATTTGTTAAAAAATGTTAGTGGCTAGCTAGTTAAAATGGGATATTGTGATTTCACAAGACTGTCTTAGAAGTGATCATTTGAAAATGTTCAATTTGAAAAATGTGCACTTAGAGAAAATATGAAAATAAAGTGTTGCATATTGATATTTATCTGTTTCTATATATATTTATTGTGAGAAATCATTAAGATGATCAGTGTTTCCACAAAGATAAACATCATTAATTATTAATAATAACAGAGTTAAAGGTAAATTGAGCAAATTGGCTACTTCTGGCAATTTATTTAAGTGTGTATCTAACTGGTAGCCCTTCGCATTAATCAGTTCCCAAGAAGTAGCCCTTGGTTTCAAAAAGGTTGGTGACCCCTGATATATATATATATATATATATATATATATATATATATATATATATATATATATATATATATATATATATATATATATATATATATATATATATTTTTTTTTTTATTTACATAGGAAAAAAATAAAAATACTTGAATTTCAGTGTTCCAGTGGCTATCCATTAGATGGCAGTATTGTCCTGTTTAACTTCTCCGTTCATGATGAGTATATCATTTCGGCCACAGTGTTCAATGGAGAAGTCTGTTCTACAAAATTTACAGGCAACATACACCTTCCCCTTCGAACTGTCCTGGATGAACTGGAATTCTTGTTTCCATTCGTTTTGGAACTTGCAAGCGTATTTCTTCATCTTGCTCGTCGACGGCGTCGCCATGTCTGTAATTTCCTCGTTCTTCTGCTTCGTCTCCGTGTTGTGTGCGCAGTTGTGCGCTCTACTCTCTAAAAGCCCTAGATGTTATGACGTCATTGGGCAGGCAAGCTGTTTATATTGTGGGAAAGCGGACGTGAGAACAGGCTGTCCCCACTCAGTCTCAGGTCCGCATTGAGACTGAATACCGGGAGTTTGTCGGGAGAAAATCTCTGCCGGGAGGTTTTCGGGAGAGGCGCTGAATACCGGGATGCTCCCGCTAAAAACGGGAGGGTTGGCAAGTATGATATATATATATATATATATATATATATATATATATATATATATATATATATATATATATATATATATATATATATATATATAATCTGTTTTGTCATTTAACATCAATTAACATTGATGTTCATCAACATTTAACATTGTCACGTTATCGATGGGAAAATTCATTTTTAGATGATTTGCCTGAGCGGCTAGGAGACACCGAGAGTAACAAGCGGTATAAAATGGATTAGAAAGGAAAGATATAATTTAAAAAAATAAAAAATAGATACAATTAAAACACTTTTTTTTTTAACTTGGGACTTCCCGTGAGCCGGATTTTGGATGCTGGGGGGCCGGATCCGGCCCGCGGGCCGTAGTTTGGGGACCCCTGGTTTACATCCTGCAGAACAGCACAGTCGAAGCGGTTTTGTTCAATTTAGCTCAAATCTGCTTGTGTTGAACAGGAAGTAATGTACAAACATAAAATACATTTTCCGGTTTACTTTCAAAATAAAATCCTCCTTTTTTAAGGCGGATCGTATGTTACACTTTAAAATGGCGGGGACGGACAAGGAGTCAATTTGTTAAAGGTTTTCAGCCGTAATTTGACCTTGTTGAACCAAATGCTGATTCTAGAGGTAAAAAATTAAAGACTCATATACAGGCACATCCCGAGCAGCGATGTGCGGACATAGGGTCCTGTGTCAAATGCCAGCTGATACAGGGTCTGCGAAAGCATTGGAGTGGTTTGTGGGAGTTAAATACGAAGCATGTATGTGTGTGTGCGTATATGTGTGTGCGTGTGTGTGTGTGTGTGTGTGTGCGTGTGTGTGTGTGTGTGTGTACAACACTCCTGAGGGATGATGTTAATGTTGTGTTGTTGTTTGCTACCAAAAAATACAAATAAGTGGTCGCTTTGCAAGGCAAAACTTATCTTTTCCATGAGTCAATTCAAGTAAGTGACTCCTGCCTGTGGGTATTGATGGTCGGCAAAGCTTGAGACGTTCTGCAGTGTAGCAGTTCAGCAGGCGTTACGTATCTCAGACGGCAGGACCGAGTTTATTTGTTTCCGCTCCTCTGAAAGGACATAATAAACTGTTTGTGTTCTCTTTACTACAACCACCTTATCAGAGGATTACGCACAGATTAACAAGATCTCGTAAAAGTCTGCGCTATTTCGCTGCACGGCGGCGCCACAACAGAACGACGATGGGGATTGCGGGATGGCAGATTGTTTGGCGGCAACGTTCCGCTGCCGTTACGCATCCAGTGGAAATCCAGGATAAGACAGAGAAAATGTTGCGCAGGTAGACTCCACGCAGTTGCACAGCATTTTTAACATAAGCACATTGGAGAATAGGCCTTACTTGTTATGGATCACACTCCTGCTGCTGCTCTTCCTGCTGTGCGTCCTGACGGGCGCGCCACGGGCCACGCCCACAGACGCACACTCTCCGCTGCTGGCGCACCTCCTCGCGCCTGCAACCAATCCGTAATCCACACACCTGCCCGTGATGAGCGATCTGCCTTCAAGAGCCAACGCAACCTGAGATCCGACGCCAGAACGTAGCTTCTCGTACCCAGTACACTCCCCGTCATCCTTCCTTGTCAAGCTGTGTGCCTTGTCACCTTGGACCTTCCCGTGGATTCCCCCTTGCCTTCCTGGATTTTCGACCTCACGCCTGCCCACTGACAACGACGCCGCGCTCCTGCCCTCGACTACCCGCCTGTCCTCCAACACTCGAGCCTGCCTTGCCCTCATTTGAACTTCCACCTGGATCAACACGCACCCTCAACATCCTCTAACAACCACGCTCAGATAAGTCTCACATTTAGTCACACTACATCTCTTTGGTTTAATTACACATCTCACTCACATATCCAGCTGTCAATAAACACGCTGACAGCTAAACGAAGTCATTGTTTATGTCGTCTACTTCTCCCAGTAAAACGTCACAGTACGTTCTGGCCATGTCAGAACCAGACGGCAAAGACATGACGCGTACCCCGCTCACCTCCAGAGCCTCCCCTGTACCCAATATCACAGGTGTGCACACGGCACTCCAGCAGCACCAAGAGCGATTTTGTGTACTTGAAAACAAGCTCGATGCTGCTTTTGCTGACATTTTAGCTCGACTAGAATTAATTTCCCCAGGCTCTTCCGCTCCGCCGGCAACCGAGCAAGTCGCCTCTGCCGCTGCAGTCCCCATACTGCCCCCTACTTCCTGCAAGCCGAAGATCGCTAGCCCCAGAGCATTCGAAGGGGATTTTGAACTTTGCCGTGGCTTCTTGGTCCAGTGTGACATGGTTTTTCGTCACCAGCCCTCACTTCTGACGGGGCCAAAATAGCCTTTTATTTTTTCTTTATTGAATGGAAGGGCCCTCCAGTGGGCCACAGCAGCAGTTGACCACAACATTGGCCTCAGCACAAATTTTGCCACGTTTCGATCTGAATTCCAGGCAGTTTTTGATCACCCCGCGGATGGAGGAGACGCCGCCTCACGTCTTCACTCCCTCCAGCAAGGTTCCCGGTCTGTTGCAGACTACACCCTCGAGTTCCGCACCCTGGCCGCTGACAGCGGGTGGGATAATAAGGCCTTGATGAGCGCCTACCGTCGGGCCTCTCCGATGAAATCAAGGACGGATTGTTGCGAAACCGCCCGACCACCTACCATGACCTCATCCAGTTGGCCCTGCTCATGGACCAGAGGCTAAAGGAACGGGCAGCGGAACGAAGACTCGCAGCCCGCGAGAGGACCAGACGGCCGGCGTGGGAGAATCGGACCGCTTCCTACTCCCCTAATGCTCCCAGATATCGGGCTGAAGGTGCCCCCTTGGTGGACCAGTCTGGGTTTTTTCCCGCACCTTCCATTGGGGTGGAACCCATGCAGTTGGGCAGGACACGACTTGCCACTGAGGAACGGGAGAGGAGGTTCCGGCAGCGCCTCTGCCTCTACTGTGGTTGTGCGGGTCACATGATCCAGACCTGCCCCACACGACCAAAAGATCAGGCTCACTAGTAAGGGGAGTACTAGTGAGCCATACCACCTTCCCCAGGGTCGCAGTGACCCTGGCAGCCTCTTCCCTGCTACTTTATCTTGGGAGTCAAAGAGTCTGAGGGTGGGAGCATATTTGGACTCGGGTGCAGATGAGAGCTTCCTGGACCATGACTTTGCCTGTCAAGCCGGGATTGAACTTCTAAGGAGAAGTCCTTACCAGCTCAGGCCTTGGATGGACATCCCTTGGGACCTATCACCCACCGTACAGCACTGGTCACACTAACCCTGTCAGGCAACCACTTGGAACAAATCAGCTTTTTGATCCTCAACGCCCCCGTAGCTCCCCTTGTCCTCGGCCGCTCATGGCTTCGCCAGCACGACCCCCATATTTCCTGGATTTCAGGGAGAATCTTGGCCTGGAGCACGGCATGCCATGCTAACTGCCTCAAGGCAGCAGCCCCCGTCTCGGAGAACCCCAAGCCTGAGTCATCTCCATCCGACCTGTCTGGGGTTCCCGTTGTCTACCATGACCTTGCAGCCGTATTCAGTAAGGCTATCCCTACCCCCGCACAGACCATACGACTGTGCCATCGATCTCGTACCCAACGCAGTACTCCCTTCTAGCCGCCTGTACAACCTGTCCATACCCGAGAAGACGGCCATCTCTGACTATATCACGGACTCACTCGCTTCAGGGATCATCACTCCCTCCAAATCACCGGTAGCCGCTGGATTTTTTTTTGTCGGCAAGAAGGATGGCTCCCTCCGCCCTTGCATCGATTACCGAAGACTCAACGCCATCACAGTCAAGAACAGGTATCCTCTTCCACTCATGAGCTCCTCCTTCGAACCTCTTGCTCCTGCAACAGTCTTCACCAAGCTTGACCTCCGCAATGCTTACCATCTCGTCCGGATTAGGAAGGGGGATGAGTGGAAGACAGCCTTCAACACACACCTAGGCCATTTCGAGTATCGGGTCATGCCCTTCGGTCTGACCAATGCCCCAGCCGTCTTCCAAGCTCTGGTCAATGACGTTTTAAGAGACATGCTCGAGAAATTTGTGGTAGTTTATCTGGACGATATTCTGATCTTCTCTCACAACAGGCAGGAACATCAGCAGCACGTCCGCCTGGTTCTACAGCGCCTCCTCGAGAACCGCTTGTTCATCAAGGCAGAGAAATGTGAGTTCCATTCTTCTTCTGTAAACTTCCTGGGCCACATCATCGAAAGGGGTAACATCCGAGCCGACCCCAAGAAGATCAAGGCAGTGGTGGAGTGGCCCCAACCCACCACTCGTACTGAACTAAGGAGGTTCCTTGGATTTGCTGGATTTTACCGTCGATTCATACTCAACTTCAGTAAGGTAGCTGCACCTCTCCACGCACTTACATCTACACTTACTGTTTTTGTTTGGAACAAGGAGGCAGACGTGGCGTTCCAGAGCCTCAAGAGGAGCTTCAGTTCCGCCCCCGTTTTCGTACACCCTGACCCGGACATGCCGTTCACGGTTGAAGTGGACGCTTCTGACTCTGGGATTGGGGCAGTGTTGTCCCAACGTTCCAGTGGGAATCATGTGTTGCACCCGTGTGCATTTTTTTCTAGACACCTCTCTCCAGCCGAGAGGAACTACGATGCAGGGAACCGGGAACTGTTGGCAGTCCACGATGCACTGGTCGAATGGAGACACTGGCTGGAGGGGGCCAAGCATCCGTTTCTGGTCCTGACCGACCATCACAACCTCATCCACATCCAATCCGCTAAAAGACTGAATGACAGGCAAGCTCGCTGGGCACAATTTTTCTGTCGCTTTAACTACACCCTAACCTACAGACCAGGTTCACGTAACGGCAAGGCGGACGCTCTTTCCCGGATCTTCTCAGAGGAACCCACCATTAAATCCACTCCTGAGACCATCCTTCCCCCTAACCGCATCATCGGGATGGTAACTTGGGAGATCGAGGGCTTGGTCAAGACGCCCCTACGTTCCGACCCTGGTCCCGGAAATGGACCCCATAATAGACTGTTCGTTCCTGAACTTTTAAGGGCCAAGGTACTTGACTGGGCTCACTCAAGTGTGTTTACCTGTCATCCCGGAGTCCATAGGTCTCTAGGTTTTATTCAACGCCGTTTTTGGTGGCCTTCCATGGAGGTGGATACCCGTGAGTTTGTCGCCGCCTGCAGCGTCTGCGCACGGAACAAGACAGACCACAGGCCTCCTGCCGGCCTCTTACACCCCCTTCCCATCCCCAGTCGGCCTTGGTCCCACATTGCTGTTGATTTCATCACGGGGCTCCCCCCTCTAGAGGTAACACCACAATCCTCACCATCATTGACAGGTTTTCTAAGGCAGCACATTTTATTCCATTGCCCAAACTCCCATCCTCTGCTGAGACGACGGACCTGCTGGTACAGCATGTGATCAGAATCCACGGGATTCCCTCCGACATTGTCTCTGATCGTGGCCCCCAATTCATTTCTCGGATCTGGCAGGCCTTCTGCAAGAGAGTTGGGGCCACGGTTAGTCTGACTTCCGGCTACCACCCCCAAAGTAATGGTCAAGCAGAGAGGGCAAACCAGGGGGTGGAGACCATGCTGCGCTGTATGGCTGTGCAACAGCCCAACCCCTGGAGCAAATTTATTCCATGGGTGGAATACTCTTTTAACTCTATGACCTGCGCAGCTACTGGTATGTCCCCGTTTGAGTGCTGGCTGGGGTTTCAACCACCCTTGTTTCCTTCCCAGGAGATCGAGGTGGCAGTTCCTTCCACCCGGGCCCACCTGAGACGATGTCGTAGAGTGTGGAGGTCCGCCTGCGCTGCCCTACTGAAGGCGTCTGAAAGGATGTGTCGCAACGCCAACCGGCGGCGCATTCCGGCTCCCGACTACCAGCCCGGACAGCAGGTGCTGCTTCGGGCCAAGGACCTCCACCTCCCGATCTCCTCCCAGAAACTTGCACCACGTTTTGTTGGACCGTATACGGTAAAATCCAAGATCAACCCTGCTGCAGAACATTTGGATCTTCCACATTCCATGAGATCCCACCCTGTCTTTCATGTCTCCCAAATCAAACCAGTAGTTAGCAGTTCCCTGCCCCCCGCCACCCTGCCCCTCCTCCTCCTAGGGTCCTCGAGGATGGGGACCAAGTTTGGACGGTCAAAGAGATTCTCAGGGTCCGGCGACAGGGGAGGGGATGGGTATACCTTGTGGACTGGGAGGGTTATGGTCCTGAGGATAGGTCCTGGGTACCGGCATCTTACATCGCCGACCCCTCCCTGATCGAATACTTTCACAGAGCTCACCCTGAGGCACCCCGAAGCTCGCCGGGAGTCTCGCATAAGGGGGGGGGGGGGGGGGGGGTCCTGTTATGGATCACACTCCTGCTGCTGCTCTTCCTGCTGTGCATCCTGACGGGCGCGCCACGGGCCACGCCCACAGATGCACTCTCTCCGCTGCTGGCGCACCTCCTCGCGCCTGCAACCAATCCGTAATCCACACACCTGCCCGTGATGAGCGATCTGCCTTCAAGAGCCAACGCAACCTGAGATCCGACGCAAGAACGTAGCTTCTCGTACCCAGTACACTCCCCGTCATCCTTCCTTGTCAAGCTGTGTGCCTTGTCACCTTGGACCTTCCCGTGGATTCCCCCTTGCCTTCCTGGATTTTCGACCTCACGCCTGCCCACTGACAACGACGCCGCGCTCCTGCCCTCGACTACCCGCCTGTCCTCCAACACTCGAGCCTGACTTGCCCTTATTTGGACTTCCACCTGGATCAACACGCACCCTCAACATCCTCTAACAACCACGCTCAGATAAGTCTCACATTTAGTCGCACTACATCTCTTTGGTTTAATTACACATCTCACTCACATATCCAGCTGTCAATAAACACGCTGACAGCTAAACGAAGTCATTGTTTCTGTCGTCTACTTCTCCCAGTAAAACGTCACATTACTGCTGAAAATAAAGTCCCCACTACTATCAACAGCTACATGTTGCTTCTCAGCTGCCATTACTTCAAGTTAGTCCCTCTACTTTCACTATGTGGCCAAGATGGCGACCGCTGAGAGCATGTATGTCTAGTTGCTAAGAACCCAGGGATCCAGAAGTGTTGTTTTAAGAAGAGGCTGAACAATACCTGTTTTAAATAGCACGGGACACGACTAGAAACTAGTGAGCATTTGATGATGAGCACTGGACCAATAGCGCTAAAACATATTTTTAACAAAGTTGTTAAGAGGATACCTAATGGACTTGAAAAAAATCGTTATTATATGCACAAGATCTGCTAAGTCTTGTCTTGTCTTTCTCAGGTGAGAAATAGTAAATAAATGGCTGTTGCTGTTGAAGATTAGTATTGTAACTTATTGGTTATATAGTTCATGTGTGATGATGATTCATAATTTGCATACTTGATTTACTGTAATTGCTGATAAATTAATCTATTATAATTTACAGTTCAAGGCCTACTGAAACCCACTACTACCGACCACGCAGTCTGATAGTTTATATATTAACTGACAAGATGCCGGCGCATTGCTATGCAGCAGCTTGAAAACGCTCTTGGGAGTGTAGAGCGATTTGGCAAAAAACACCCGTCATTTCTGTCAATTTCATGGCTGGCTCAAAGCGTGAACACTCTGTGATCACATACGACCGACAGACAATTCTGGATGTGGATGGATCGGGTCGTTATAGACTGAAAGATGCATGTACGGTGGACCTCCTCGCTAGCATGGGAATACTTCGCGGGCTACATCGAGCGGCCTTTGTAGCAGCGGAGTCAAGTGCTAGCGGTAACCGCCAATGGAGACAACATAAGCGGTGTGAGCGGAAGCAGAAGCGGGGATGCCGAGCGAGGCTAACAACAAAGGGAAAAGCTAACCAAAGAAGCGTGGAGTCTCCGGGTAAGAAGTCATTTAAACTAGAACTAGCCGGCGCCAGGCTGGATAATCCCTGCCCACATAGCAATTCTCCTAGAATAAAACACAACTCACATAATGTTTTTTCTTTTTTGACCGTGTCAGAGGCAGACATGCAATCTACTGAGGTGGCTAACTATGATGCGTTCAGTTTATCGCAACATCCAGCAAACAATCGGACAATTCCCGTCGTATCAATTCCTAGATATGGTCGAAACTATTTAAAGTGCACTACGCATAATAAACGCAACATTATTAATATTGCTACTTCGGATAATTTCAACAAACAATCCTCAAAACAGCCCACTACCTATAATATGGGCTTTTTAAACATAAGATCATTATCTTCCAAAACGTTATTAGTTAATGAAGTCATTAGAGACAACAAACTTGACGTCGTTGGTCTCGCCGAGACCTGGCTCAAACCAGACTATTTTTTTGCGCTAAATGAGGCATCTCCTCCTAACTATACCAATGCACATGTTGCCCGACCTCTTAAAAGGGGAGGGGGCGTCGCACTAATATACAATGAAAACTATAATTTTACACCTAACCTAAATAATAAATATAACTCGTTTGAGGTGCTCACTTTGAGGTTTGTCACACCGCTGCCTCTCCACCTGGCTGTTATCTACCGCCCCCCTGGGCCCTATTCGGACTTCATCAGTGAATTCTCAGAGTTTGTTGCTGATCTAGTGACGCACGCCGACAATATAATCATAATGGGAGACTTTAATATCCATATGAATACCCCATCGGACCCTCCATGCGTGGCGCTCCAGACTATAATTGATAGCTGTGGTCTTACACAAATAATAAATGAACCCACGCATCGCAACGGTAATACGATAGATCTAGTGCTTGTCAGGGGTGTCACCACCTCCAAAGTTACGATACTCCCGTACACTAAAGTAATGTCCGATCATTACCTTATAAAATTCGAAGTTCTGACTCATTGTCAACAAACTAAAAATAATAATAATAACTACTATAGCAGCCGCAACATTAATGCTGCCACAACGACGACTCTTACTGACCTACTGCCTTCGGTAATGGCACCATTCCCAAATTATGTGGGCTCTATTGATAACCTCACTAACAACTTTAACAACGCCCGGCGCGACACCATTGATAGTGTAGCACCGCTAAAGCTAAAAAGGGCCCCTAAAAGGCGTACCCCATGGTTTACAGAAGAAACTAAAGCCCAGAAATTATCATGTAGAAAGCTGGAACGCAAATGGCGTGCGACTAAACTTGAGGTTTTCCATCAAGCATGGTGTGATAGTTTAATAATGTGATAGCATGCTTACCTCAGCTAAAGCTAAATATTACTCAAATCTCATCCACCTCAACAAAAATGATCCTAAATTTTTGTTTAGTACAGTAGCATCGCTAACCCAACAAGGGACTCCTCCCAGTAGCTCCACCCACTCAGCAGATGACTTTATGAATTTCTTTAATAAGAAAATAGAAGTCATTAGAAAAGAGATTAAAGACAATGCATCCCAGCTACAACTGGGTTCTATTAACACAAATGCGACTGTATATACGACGGATACCGCCCTCCAAAATAGTTTCTCTCTCTTTGATGAAATAACATTGGAGGAATTGTCAAAATGTGTAAATGGGACAAAACAAACAACATGTTTACTTGACCCAATTCCTGGGAAACTTATCAAGGAGCTTTTTGTATTATTAGGTCCATCAGTGTTAAATATTATAAACTTATCACTTTCCTCTGGCACTGTTCCCCTAGCATTCAAAAAAGCGGTTATTCATCCTCTACTCAAAAGACCTAACCTCGATCCTGATCTCTTGGTAAACTACCGGCCGGTGTCCCACCTTCGTTTAACTCGAAAATCCTCGAAAAAATTGTCGCACAGCAGCTAAATGAACACTTAGCGTCTAACAATCTCTGTGAACCTTTTCAATCCGGTTTCAGGGCAAATCACTCTACGGAGACAGCCCTCGCAAAAATGACTAATGATCTATTGCTAACGATGGATTCTGATGCTTCAGCTATGTTGCTGCTTCTTGATCTTAGCGCCGCTTTCGATACTGTTGATCATAATATTTTATTAGAGCGTATCAAAACGTGTATTGGGATGACAGACTTAGCCTTGTCTTGGTTTAACTCTTATCTTACTGACAGGATGCAGTGTGTCTCCCATAACAATGTGACCTCGGACTATGTTAAGGTAACGTGCAGAGTTCCCCAGGGTTCGGTTCTTGGCCCTGCACTCCTTAGTATTTACATGCTGCCGCTAGGTGACATCATACGCAAATACGGTGTTAGCTTTCACTGTTATGCTGATGACACTCAACTCTACATGCCCCTAAAGCTGACCAACACGCCGGATTGTAGTCAGCTGGAGGCGTGTCTTAATGAAATTAAACAATGGATGTCCGCTAACTTTTTGCAACTCAACGCTAAGAAAACGGGAATGCTGATTATCGGTCCTGCTCAACACCGACATCTATTTAATAATACCACCTTAACATTTGACAACCAAACAATTAAACAAGGCGACTCTGTAAAGAATCTGGGTATTATCTTCGACCCAACTCTCTCGCTTGAGTCACACATTAAGAGTGTTACTAAAACGGCCTTCTTTCATCTCCGTAATATCGCTAAAATTAGTTCCATTTTGTCCACAAGCGATGCTGAGATCATTATCCATGCGTTCGTTACATCTCGTCTCGATTACTGTAACGTTTTATTTTCGGGCCTCCCTATGTCTAGCATTAAAAGATTACAGATGGTACAAAATGCGGCTGCTAGACTTTTGACAAAAACAAGAAAGTTTGATCATATTACGCCTATACTGGCTCACTTGCACTGGCTTCCTGTGCACCTAAGATGCGACTTTAAGGTTTTACTACTTACGTATAAAATACTACACGGTCAAGCTCCTGCCTATCTTGACGATTGTATTGTACCATATGTCCCGGCAAGAAATCTGCGTTCAAAGAACTCCGGCTTATTAGTGATTCCCAGAGCCCAAAAAAAGTCTGCGGGCTATAGAGCGTTTTCTATTCGGGCTCCAATACTATGGAATGCCCTACCGGTAAAAGTTAGAGATGCTACCTCAGTAGAAGCATTTAAGTCTCATCTTAAAACTCATTTGTATACTCTAGCCTTTAAATAGACTCCCTTTTTAGACCAGTTGAACTGCCGTTTCTTTTCTTTTCTTTTCTACTCTGCTCCCAACCCGGGGTGGACCGCTAGCCTGTCCATCGGATGGGGACATCTCTACGCTGCTGACCCGTCTCCGCTCGGGATGGTTCCTGCTGGCCCCAATATGGACTGGACTTTCGCTGATGTGTTGGACTTTCACAATATTATGTCAGACCCACTCGACATCCATTGCTTTCGGTCTCCCCTAGAGGGGGTGGGGGGGTTACCCACATATGCGGTCCTCTCCAAGGTTTCTCATAGTCATTCACATTGACGTCCCACTGGGGTGAGTTTTCCTTGCCCATATGTGGGCTCTGTACCGAGGATGTCGTTGTGGCTTGTACAGCCCTTTGAGACACTTGTGATTTAGGGCTATATAAATAAACATTGATTGACTGATTGATGATTGATATATCAATGATGAAATCTTAACATTGCAACACATGCCAATACGGCCGGGTTAACTTATAAAGTGCAATTTTAAATTTCCCGCCACACTTCCGGTTGAAAACGTCTAGATATGATGACGTATGCGCGTGACGTCAATGGTTGATACGGAAGTATTCTGACCCATTGAATCCAATACAAAAAAGCTCTGTTTTCATCCCAAAATTCCACAGTATTCTAGACATCTGTGTTGGTGGGTGTTTAATGAACAATGGAGACTGCAAAGAAGAAAGCTGTAGGTGCGATCGGTGTATTAGCGGCGGACTACAGCAACACAACCAGGAGGACTTTGAGATGGATAGCAGACGCGCTACCGTGACTACAGCTTTGGCTTCCAAACATTTGATCACTTGCCCGTACGTGCGTGTCGCTATGTGCATGTCACGTACGTAACTTTGGGGAAATATATGTTTCTTGCCGACTCTGATGGCAGCCGGGGTGTCGTCGAAAACTACAACGCCCGCCGCCGCCGCCGCCGTCCCGTAGCTAAGTTAGCTTCAATGGCGTCGTTAGCAACAGCATTGTTAAGCTTCGCCAAGCTGGAAATTATTAACCGTGTATTTACATGTCCATGGTTTAATAGTATTGTTGATCTTCTGTCTATCCTTCCAGTCAGGGATTTATTTATTTTGTTTCTATCTGCATTTGAGCCCGATGCTATAACGTTAGCTCAGTAGCTAAAGAGCTTCGCCGATGTATTGTTGTGGAGATAAAAGTCACTGTGAATGTCCATTTCGCGTTCTCGACTCTCATTTTCAAGAGGATATAGTATCCGAGGTGGTTTAAAATACAAATCCGTGATCCACAATAGAAAAAGGAGAAAGTGTGGAATCCAATGAACCCTTGTACCTAAGTTGCGGTCAGAGCGAAAAAAGATACGTCCTGCACTGCCTCTCTAGTCCTTCACTCTCACTTTCCTCATCCACAAATCTTTCATCCTCGCTCAAATTAATGGGGTAATCATCGCTTTCTCGGTCCGAATCTCTCTCGCTGCATTGTAAACAATGGGGAAATGTGAGGTGTCCTTCCTCCTTTGACGTCACTCTACTTCCGGTATAGGCAAGGCTTTTTTTTATCAGCGACCAAAAGTTGCGAACTTTATCGTCGTTGTTCTCTACTAAATCCTTTCAGCAAAAATATGGCAATATCGCGAAACGATCAAGTATGACACATAGAATGGATCTGCTATCCCCGTTTAAATAAAAAAATGTCATTTCAGTAGGCCTTTAAAAAGAGTTAAAAGGGAATTGATTTAATTTATACATGTATTTGTTATTGATTATTTTAGAAACACTGACACTGAATTGAGTTGTTTTCTACTTCATAGCCCAACAAAGGGTTAACTAAAAAACTGCATGTTCCACAATTCATAGCGGCAAAATGGATGTTGAAAAGACCGGGAGCAGGTGCATTGTGGTTGTTGAGATTGAGCAATACTAGCCTACGGGTGAATGAATGAACGGCAGATAATAACAACCTAAAAAGATCATTTTGTACCGTTTTTGTATGCCCATTTTTTCTTATATAAAGTACAACTTTATTTATACTTATTTATTTATATCGGTGGTGGCGGGCACCTTCTTGTATGCCTTGGCCTGCTGGGGCAGCGGGCTGAGAGCGAGGGACGCAAACAGACTGGACAAGTTGACTTGTCCTAAAATGCAACACGGAACGACACAGAAGGTCCTTCATACCGACAGCCATCAGACTGTATAATGCATATGTTCCTTCTTGACTGCACTTAAATGTAGAATATATGTAGAATATATTTATATTATTCATATATTATATATATAATATATTATATATGTTATATTATATATATTATTTATTATTATTATTGTCTATTGTGAGCGAACGGTGGTGCTGAATTTCCCACAGGGATCAATAAAGTACTTTCTATTCTATTATATTCTATCTATTCTATACATTTCTGACGTCCTGTCCAATACTTTGATCGTAGTTAATCTACATTTTTTAGAAAGGAAAAAGATGGAGCGAGGTATTATAATGGCGTTGACTCTGGCCACTTTGTTCACAAAAAAACATTAACAAAAGTTATTGCAGTCCTTATCGGAGGACACAGGTGGAGCACGTGGTTGTGCACCAGCAATATTGCCTCCTGCAAAACACTCTTATGGAACTTTGTACACACACAGACACACAAATGAACAAAGCGAGAATTGATCATGCTTTGGCACAGCTCTACATGTAAAGGGCATTACTCTGAACATGCTTTAAACAGGACAGTCTCAATTGGAGTTTGTCAAAAATCTTGAACATTGTTCTTTAATCTCATTTTATAGACGTATATAGACAAAATAAGGATTTCAAAGCTGAACTGTTTCAGAGTTCTCATCTGAATCATCTTTTCTCTCGTGTGTTCTTTTGTGTGTCAGTGAGTCACAGCAAGACATTAACATGAGGTCTTTGTTTTTAACATGACTTATATTCGAAGCATGTGGTTACGCCTACAATTTATCATATGCATGAAGTGGTAAGATTCAACCTGATCACAAATCCATAAACATCGCCTTCTTCTCTCACAACACACTCAAACATGACACATTCACGTATACTTACAAAGACCACAAAAAACTATCATTGACAGTTTTTGTGTTTTTAATTAAAGGCAATGTTATTATAAAAAAGTGGTTGGCACAACTGAGCCCACCAGTCACTGAAAAGCGGACGTGATGGCATTGGCAATGGTCACATGGCACCGCTTCTTATCCTGCCATGAAAGGAGACCGCCGACTCAGCTGGATTCTACAGCACCTACTTGTTGACTCAAGCTGATGACTTTCATGATGAGAATTCAAGAGAAAAAAAAGAGAAGCTAAAGAATACCCTAATGCAAAGAAAAAAGTGTGAGGCAGGGGGGAAAAACGGTGCTGGTGATGGGAAGGATCAGATGACCATTAGATCAGGCAGGTCCTCCGGGAGTAGGTGGACCAGCAGGATCAGCAAAATCCACACCTGCAAGAGTGAGAACTATACTGCGAAGGGCCATTGACTCCAGCATTCTGCCTAAGAAGTACACTATATGGGTGCAAGTATTGAGATGGAGAGAGAGAGGCACTGTTGTGTGTCTATCAGCTCCCACACACACTAAGGGTGACCTAGGTTAAGTGTCCATCTGTGTGTGAGTAACGCTGGACAGTACACAGTGAGTAGGCATGTTTTTTGCAGAGATTACAAGCAGGACTAAGTGCTGCTGTGTCAGTTATGTGTTCATTTCCTCAGCGAAGCCAGTCAGAAGCATTGATGTGGTCATCACAAACCCTGCCTCGTTATACTGAAGCAAACCAGGAAAAACATTGCTTGCCCTGCCAGCTGCCTCCTGCCAACTCAGGATGGCGTGAATGAGGACATCAGTTAATTAAAAGTTCAGCGTAAGAGGAGACAGCGGTTTTCCAGGCAGCGACACAGTTCAGCCCAGCAAGCAGATTCCTGCACTTGAGCTGAAGCGCTGGAGCCAACAGGGCCGTTGCACTTGGAGATGGACTAGAAAATACAGCCGGCAAACACACTGATCCAAATCTGCACAAACGTTCATGACAAATCAATTGACTTCCGAAGGATACACATGCCTGATTGATTAACCCAACACTCACAAACACTCGGAAAGAGTTAAATGGGCACAATTTGCTATGAAGTGATCAGAAATCCCCCAAACCAACATTTACGGTTTCTCCCGTAACTCTAAATGTACCATAGTAACCAAACACAACAGAGGGCAGAGCACACTATTACAGTAATAGGTCATTCTAATATTTTGGTTACTTTGTATAGCTTTTTTTCTAACATCACACACTATAAAATACACCCACAGAAATAAATGCTAGTGTTGAAATAATACCTATCATGAAGATACAGATGTATCTTATTGTTAAATTGTGCAGGTGTGCCTTATGACTACAGATGGGAATCAAAAACCGGTTGGGAATGATGACGACACTTTTCCCTGCAGCATGCGAGCTTTATTTTTAATGTCAAACACGGCAGTTTTCAAACAATTATAACTTGTATAGCAACCACTTTTTCTCTCACTTGCTACACACACTCACCACTTTCTGTACCGCTGCCCACTTCCTCCCTCTAAGTTGATAAAAACATAACATTGAGATAAAAATAGTAGTAATACTAATAATTAAGATAGAAAACGGGAGCCGTACTCTGGCTCCCGCACACACTGGGAGTCAAATGTATTGTACATACAAATTCACATATACTCACACACATACATACAGACATACATAGGTACCTACGCTCCCACATACCGTAATTTCCGGACTATAAGCCGCTACTTTTTCCCCTCGTTCTGGTCCCTGCGGCTTATACAACGGTGCGGCTTATATACGGCCTGTTCTTCTCCGACACCGACGAAGAGGATTTCGGTGGTTTTAGTACACAGGAGGAAGACGATGACACAATGATTAAAGACTGACTTTTCATATACCGGTAGGCTGGTTACAGGCGAGCACTTTGTATTACTTTGCACCGTTGTATTATTTGTACTCTGCACGAATGCTGTTCGCCATGTCAAAGATGTGAAAGTTTGATTGAATGATTGAAAGATTTATTGTTAATAAATGGGACGCTTTGCGTTCCCAAACAGTCATCTCTGTCCCGACAATCCCCTCCGTGGTAGCAGGAACCCCTATATACTACGGTAATTACACATCAAAACCCTGCGGCTTATAGTCAGGTGCGGCTTATATATGGAGCAATCTGTATTTTCCCCTAAATTTAGCTGGTGCGGCTTATAGTCAGGTGCGGCTTATAGTCCGAAAATTACGGTACATATACAAATAAATACAGTACATATTTACACACTCAAAGTTCGTACATCCACACGCACATTCATTATACAAACATACTGTATACACATACTGTACATATACATTCACTGTAAAAACATACATATACACATACTGTACATATACACTCACTGTACAAACACACACATACACATACTACACATACATTCACTGTACAAACACACACATACATATACTGTACATATACATTCACTGTACACACATATACACATACTGTACATATACATTCACTGTTCAAACACACATACTGTATACACATACTGTACATATACATTCGCTGTACACACATATACACATACTGTACATATACATTCACTGTACAAGCACACATATACACATACTGTACATATACAAGTACATATGCACACATACACTCATGCACATAATCACGTTTCATCAAACATATATTAACGTTGTTGCCCTAGGGTAAACTGGGTATAACACATGGCACACTGACAAAGCTTAACCTATAGTTACTATAACAATCTACAAGGTTAATGTAGGTTGCTTCTCTTTCTTCCCCTCCATTTTTCTGCATTCTTTCGTATCTCAAGTTATCATTACGTATATGTATTGTTGCATTTGAACAATTGTATTGTTGATAATAAAGGTAAAGTACTGGTATTGTTTATTATCAATAGCACTATTTCTATTGGTATTCATATTGCTCCATTTTTAGTGTTATAATGCTCATTGTCATTTCTGCATTTTTTAAAAAATTTTCGCTAACTGCTTATTTGCTATTACTTTTACCATCATATTTGTACATGTCGTATTTGCTGATGCTGCTCTGTTGTTGTTGTTGTTGTTGTGTTTTCTGTTGTTGTTTTTGTCTCTCTGTCTAATCCCCCTCTTGTCCCCACAATTCCCCCCTCTGTCTTCCTTTTTCTCTCTTTCTATCCCCTCCTGCTCCGGCCCGGCTGCACCAAATGATAATATAAATACATTTAATAAAGTCAAAATACAAGTAAGGCAACAAGAGAAGTATCCTACACTTCTCTTTTGTAAAGTAAATCTGAACAGCCGATATGGGCATCTACATCTGCTATATGATTTGCCCGAGAAGCTGGGCAGGACATTAAAAAAAAAAAAAAAAAAGATAGAAAACAACACAATAAATACTAAAAAAACATAGGAGTTTAATAAGATTAGTAAAAAGCCGGATTAAAAAAGTTGTGCCTTTATTCTTTTTTTTTTTTAAATATCAACGGTCTCCACAATTCTGATGCTCTCTTGCAGGCTGTTCCACTGGTGGGGGCTATAGTGGATAAATACCGCCTCACCGTGGGTCTTTGTTATAGTATTTGGTAAAGATAAAAGGCCATTGCCAGAGGATCTCGGGATCCGCAAGGGTTGATAAAGTAAAAAGCAAGTCAGATGGGTAAGAAGGCGCAAGGCCATCAAGACATTTGAAAACCCATAATAGAACTTTTAAAATCGACACTGAAGCGAACAGAGAGACAATGCAGCGACTTTAAAACTGGTGTAATGTGCTCCCACTCTTTGATCTTTGTCTGCACTCATGCAGCAGAGTTCTGTATTTATAGAGAGCAGGATATTACAATAGTCTAAACGACAGGAAATAAAAGTATGTATTAGTGCCTCCGTGTTAGCCTGAGAGAGAAACGAGCGGACTCTGGCTATATAGAAGAAAAAAAACTATTTTGTAATATTTTTATTTTTGTGGGATAGAAGTCAGCACAGAGTCAAAAATCAGGCCAAGATGTTTTATATATAGATTGTGTTTAAAATCTTGTAATTTTGGTAAAGGTTTCTCCCTCTGGACTTCAAGGCCTATAACTCAAACTTTTGTTTTGTCCTTCTGTAGAAAATGCACTGCCATCCATGACTTGTTGTCTAAAATGTAGTTTAAAGGGGTGTTTATTGACACTATGTCATCAGGACACATGGCAATGTACAACTGTGTGTCATCAGCATATCTGTGAAAACTGTTGCCATGTCTCCTAATGACATCACCAAGAGGCAGAATATAAAGATGAAAAAGGATGGGACTTAAAATTGAGCCTTGAGGAACCCCACATTTTATCTCATGAGTTCCTGAGGAACATGCATCCATACATACATAGAAACATATGTCTGTGAGAAAAGAGTGGAACCAGTTAAAAACAGTACCACCGGGGCCTATTTAATAAAATGTAATGGTCTACTGCAGGGCTATCCAACTGCATAATGAAGAGGGGCGTAGTTTCAATAGCCCAAGGTCTTAGGGGCCGGACATCCAAATGTAGATGCTTCTTTAGTAAATGCCTCTGCAGGTTATATTCCTTTGAAATTGTGTTTACTTAAATGCAAAGTAAACACATGACTGCACTGTCAATAAATTAATTATTCTGCCCTCGCTAATGGTTTCCAAGGTGGGCAACTAGACAGATAGTTAACAGCATGAAGAAACAGAAGCTACGTTTTGTTAATTGATGTTCCTTCTTTTGAATATTTTTTTCCTCAGTTTTATTTCTTTATACGACTTACTTTATTTAGGTTTGTAAGACTGAAAATGTAAACATTACAAAAGTATACTGTCCTTTGTGTATTTTACATAAATAATGTCCATTGTGTATGTTACATAAATTAAATAGAATGTTTAGTGCTAAAACACACAGAAAACATTGCACACATGTGGTTTACCACAATTAAACCTAAGGTGTAGCTTTATCCCCCCGCTGCTGGTGAAATTCAGCGCTACATGAATTTAACCACTTTTGATCACCAGAGTTAAACAGCCAAAAACAACACGGCCACAAATACAAAATACATCACAAAGTCAGCAATTTCAAAACATTCATACTCGTCTAGTCGCTATTAAAAGTCAGATTTATTTTGACTATTTTCAGGGTCGATAGTTCCATCTTCACGTATGTTTCGTTATTACCCCCTGCAGGGTGTCCGCAGTACTGCCTACATTAGCAACCCTGTTTTCAATGGTTTCATCAAACCTGTTTGGGTGATGTTCAAATGAAAGGTTTGGTGAGCAGGATTTGGCCCACGGGCTGCCAGTTGAGTACTACTGAATAGATCCAGCAGAAACAACACTGTGAGCTTATAAATTCCACCTGATGTCATTTAAAATCTTTAAAAGTGGTGTCCCGGTACTGTGGGTCATTCTAAAACCAAACGGATGTCTTTGTCAAGTGTTATTTCTATTTAAAAAGTCATTGACTTGGTTAAAAATCAGCTTTTATTAAAATCATTCTTAACAACTGTAAGTTGGGTACAGGTCAGTGGTTATTAAAACGTTTGGGTCCAAACTGCTCTTCTTTAAAAAGAGCCTCACCACCGTCGCTTTAAAATCGTCAGGAAAGACCCCTATCCAAAGAGAGCAGTTCTTAATAGTTAAAATCTGTTCCTCAAATAATCCATAAATTGATTTAAAAAGTGATGTAGGAATTGGATCTAAAAGGCGGGTTGTTGGGTTTACTTGGTAGAAAACTCGACCGAGTGTTTGGAGACCAGATTTGATGTCTTTGATCTTGGTTCTGAAGTGGTCTGCAAAGTCCTCGCAAAGGCTGTCTGATGGTGTTTTAAAAGCTCTATTAAAATGTGTACTCCTTAAATTAGCGGAAGTGGAGAAGAGGAACCGGGGGTTGCTTTTATGGTCTGTGATGAGTTGTGAGTAAATGTCAATTCTAGCCTGTTTGACTGTGTTACACTAAGTTGTTGACATAAAATATGATAATGTATAGTTAATTTAGATTTCCTGCTAGATCCTGGAGGTATACATGTGGATATTGACGATAAAAGGCTCTTTTATTCTATATCATGTAAATAACTCTGCTGCACGGCTGCTCGAGTTGTAAACAAATACAGGCTCAAGGCTATAACGATGCTAGGAGCAACATCGCAAACATAACAACAAATGTTATAACTTACTTTGTGAAGGTTTATGGGAGAAGCAGGGCTCTTCTTTGCACACACTTGGAGCGACTTCTTCACAGCTTAGAGCACAATGCCGCGAAACAAACAAGTTAGCCAGCACTACTTACTTCTTCAGATGAGACTGGAGATTTGAATATTGTCCTGAGTCTGATAATACAACGAATAACAGCATTTAAATTTTTTCGAGTCGTATTTCTGGGCATTTTGTGTTCTAAACTACAGATGTGCAAATAAACTGAAAATGGCAGTTTGGGTAGTTTTATACCATACAGTTTATGGATAATCCGCTGACGATATTCTTAATTGTTGACGTCACCATTGTGCGCATTCCAAATGGACCGTTGGGAGGAAGTAGATAGGAAGGCAAGATTATTTTATAAATATCACCGCAATGCCTCAACGCTATGATTTTATATTTTCGGGATTCCAAATACACAACAGCAGGTAAGAAAAGTTGTTTTTGCATGGCCCTTTAATGTAAATGTTCAATTCTTGGGTAATTTCCATCCATTCATCCATCCATTTTCTACCACGTGTCCCTCTCTGGGTCGCGGGGGCGGGGTTAATTTCCACATATGCTTTATTTTGTTAAATTCTACGGAAGAATATTTATTTCTTATATTTCATTTTTTTAAAGTTGTGTTTATTTTCTATGCTTTGTGCCTCCTAAGACCTCACTGTTGGCTTTGTAAGGTCATGTTACCTCGAAACCAAACAAATTGATGCCAATCCATATTTTTTTGTAGTTTTTGAAAGAAAAAAAGAATCGATAAATAACCGTATCGTTAAAGGTCTACTGAAATGAGATTTTCTTATTTAAACGGGGATAGCAGATCCATTCTATGTGTCATACTTGATCATTTCGCGATATTGCCATATTTTTGCTGAAAGGATTTAGTAGAGAACATCGACGACAAAGTTCGCAACTTTTGGTCGCTGGTAAAAAAGCCTTGTCTGTACCGGAAGTAGCGTGACGTCACAGGTTGAAGAGCTCCTCACATCTGCACATTGTTTTCAATCATGGACGCCAGCAGCGTGAGCGATTCGGACCGAGAAAGCGACGATTGCCCCATTAATTTGAGCGAGGATGAAAGATTTGTGGATGAGGAAAGTGAAAGTGAAGGATTAGAGGGCAGTGGAAGCGATTCAGATAGGTAAGATGTTGTGAGAGGTGGGTGGGACCTGATATTCAGCTGGGAATGACTAAAACAGTAAATAAACACAAGACATATATATACTCTATTAGCCACAACACAACCAGGCTTATATTTAATATGCCACAAATTAATCGCGCATAACAAACCCCTCCCCTCTCCCGTCCATATAACCCGCCAATACAACTCAAACACCCACACAACACACTAAATCCCACAGCCCAAAGTACCGTTCACTTCCGCAAAGTTCATACAGCACTTATATTTCCCCAAAGTTACGTACGTGACATGCACATAGCGGCACACACGGACGGGCAAGCGATCAGATATTTGGAAGAAAGCTGCGTACTCACGGTAGCGCGTCTGCTATCCAACTCAAAGTCCTCCTGGTTGCGTTGCTGTAGCCAGCCGCTAATACACCGATCCCACTTACAGCTTTCTTATTTGCTGTCTTCATTGTTCATTAAACAAATTGCAAAAGATTCACCAACACAGATGTCCAGAATACTGTGGAATTTTGCGATGAAAAAAGAGCTGTTTGTATTGGGACACAATGGTGTCCCAATACTTCCGCAAACTCCGTGGCGTCACGCGCAAACGTCATCATACCGAGACGTTTTCAGCCGGATATTTCCCGGGAAATTTAAAATTGCACTTTATAAGTTAACCCGGCCGTATTGGCATGTGTTGCAATGTTAAGATTTCATCATTGATATATAAACTATCAGACTGCGTGGTCGGTAGTAGTGGGTTTCAGTAGGCCTTTAAGCACAATCGAAAGTGGAATCCTACCTTTGGCATAAATGATTATACATCATCAAAGAAACACAACATGTCGCAAGCATCTCCCTTTAACCTTCTTCTCCCTTCAGCCTGTAATTATGTCAAATTACCTCGAATTACCTATTCCCCACTTTATCATGCCCCATTCTCCCTGGACACAAGATGTAGTAGTTCTTTGTAGACTTCCCAGAAGCCAAATGGGCACAATGAGACAGTCCATTGCCTCCCCAGAGAGTCATACTGCATTAGGGCCAGTGTAGCACAGCTCCTTGAAGACCCGATCTCTTTGGGACGCTTAATATTTCTGGTGGGTTGGAATGGCCTTAAGTAATCATGGAGGACCAGTAAGCTTAAGGTACTCAGGTAAAAAGCATAATTTATTACTCAGTTATTTGCACAGTGAACCGTGCAATTTATTTTTCATCAATTTATCCATTACTGGCCGGTTGTTAGTCTATTACAAAGAGACAAACAACACAGCCTTTTGCGCCTGAATACTTGAGATCCTGTTGTTGGTCATGTTACAGCTGACAATAAGCCTAACTACTTATAGTTGATGAAAAAAAGTACTGAACGTAAAAAGAATGCTGGCCATGTAGTTTTTCTAACAGGTGCAGATGGAGTGAGTGCAATTGTGTGATCTCTACAACAGGCAAAGCAGGCCTGCTGTTCACCCTGCCTTAAGGCTTTTTTCTTTCACCTTCTCTCCCTTTTATTCATTCACTCTCTCTTCATCCCTTAATTAGCGATGGCATCAGTGTGGTCTACCTTCCACCGTGTGTGTTTGTTCTTGCTAGCCCCATAACAGCTGGATAGGGCTTGTATCTGTAACCAGGTCATGGCAGTCCTCTGCTGATGTCATTGTGGAGAGAGGTGTTGTCACAATAGTGTTTTGTGTTATCAACAGCAAATGTTAGTGCTGTAAATGATGATGATGTATTTCATTGTTAGTGTTTTATGTCATCACATCATCACAGCTGTGGAGCACACCTGGATATGCATAAGATACACTCTGTATGATGTGGAGAGCTTGGACACTGGAAAGAAGAGGAAAATACTTACCGCATTTTACGGACCATAGGGCGCACAGGATTATAAAGCGCACTGCAGATGAGCGGGTCTCGTCAGTCTATTTTCATGGAAAAGGCGCACTGGATTATAAAGCGCATTAAAGGGGTCATATTATAAACAAATTCTAAATTGAAAATACTTCCTTGTGGTCTACATAACATGTAATGGTGGTTCTTTGGTCAAAATGTTGCATAGATTATGTTTTATAGATCATCTTCAAGCCGCTTTCTGACAGTCGCTTCAGGATGCGCCGTTTTGTGGGCGGTCTTATTTACGTGGCTCACCTTCAACAGCGTCTTCTCCCCGTCATCTTTGTTGCAGCGGTGTAGCGTGCAAGGACGGGAGTGGAAGAAGTGTCAAAGGATGGAGCTAACTGTTTTAATGACATTCTGAATTAACTTAGATCAATAACGGAGCAGCATCTCCTCATCTGTGGCTCACTAGTGCAATTACAACGCAGAAAATGTGTCCAGTGAAAAAAAGTCAGACCGGAACTCTCTAATAACTAAAGTTCCTCGGGTGAATAACGTAATCTCACTACACCGGTATGTTTTAGCGCTTTCATGGCCTGTTTACTGACACATATAAGTTAAAACTTTACACTACTTTATATTAGAAATGGCAACAGCAGACGATGAATGTCCCATAACAAGAAGATAGAGGAAAAAGAAGAAGCTTATCGATAGGGATGTCCGATAATTTCGGGCTGCTGATATTATCGGCTGATAAATGCTTTAAAATGTAATATCAGAAATTATCGGTACCGGTTTCTTAATTATCGGTATCGGTTTCTAAAAGTAAAACGTAGGACGTTTTAAAACACCGCTGTGTACACGGATGTAGGGAGAGGTACATAGTGCCAATAAACCTTAAAGGCATTTCCTTAGCGTGCATGCCGTCCGAGTCACATATTATTTACCGGCCTTTCTCATCACAAATTAATGCAAGGCATACTTGATCAACAGCCATACAGGTCACACTAAAGGTGGCGGTATAAACAACTTTAACACTGTTACAAGTATGCGCCACACTGTGAACCCACACCAAACAAGAATGACAAACACATTTCGGGAGAACATCCGCACCGTAACACAACATTAACACAACAGAACAAATACCCACAATCCATTGCAGTACAAAAAATATTACAATAAGAATAAAAATAAAAATCAACAATGAGAATAAAAATATAACAGTAAAATAAGAATATAACAAGAGAAACTAGACAGTAGTGACCATGTTATGAAAAAGTATTGCACTGTTTTTGTTTTGAGGCATGTTAAAAAAAATAATGCACTTTGTGACTTTAATAATAAATATGGCAGTGCCATGTTGGCATTTTTTTCCATAACTTGAGTTGATTTATTTTGGAAAACCTTGTTACATTGTTTAATGCATCCAGCGGGGCATCACAACAAAAGTAGGCATAATAATGTGTTAATTCCACGAAAGTATATATCGGTATCGGTTGATATTGGTATCGGTAATTAAGAGTTGGACAATATCGGAATATCGGATATAGGCAAAAAAGCCATTATCGGACATCTCTACTTATCGACTACGATGTCAGCACAGACTACAAAGGCAGACACGTGCAGATTTTCAAGACTTATGCAAATCCCAAATACAGATCAGCAGGTACCACAAGGTAAGAATAATATGTCTTACCTTATACACACACCATAATAATACTCGTATGTTGAAGCACAGTACAATCCATCAAGTAGTGCGGCTTCATAGCTTACAAAAGTCGTACTAAAACTTTTTGATAGATTTTTGAGCGCCGTGTGTAATGTTCTATATTTTCAATGGAAAATATAAAATGTTGGTGTTGTTTACTTGAGTCATATTGCAGTCTCACGTATCTCTTATGTGTGACTGTCATCATATAATAGTCTCACGTATCTCTTAAGTGTGACTACCATCTACTTGTCACACTTATCATATCACTATGTACGAAATAAATTAGCTTTGAGGTGGGTAAGCACAACCCAAATGATTCCGCACATTAACCGCACCGGGTTATAAGGCGCACTTTCGAGTTTTGAGAAAATAAAAGGACTTTAAGTTAAGTTAAAGTACCAATGATTGTCACACACACACACTAGGTGTGGCGAAATTATTCTCTGCATTTGACCCATCACCCTTGATCACCCCCTGGGAGGTGAGGGGAGCAGTGAGCAGCAGCAGTCAGCAGCTGCAGTGGCCGCGCCCGGGAATAATTTTTGGTGATTTAACCCCCAATTCCAGCCCTTGATGCTGAGTGTCAAGCAGGGAAGTAGTGGGTCCCATTGTTTTATAGTCTTTGGTATTGCACCTTATTGTCCGAAAAATACACTACTTTTTTCACAGTATTCCTATATAAGCTGTCTATTGTACCCCCGTGGAAAATACTTGATGGTATGAAAGAAAACATTAAAACTTACTATATCAAATGTACAATATTCTGATGGACTATACACTGTATGTATTTACAGACATTTGACTTATTTTATTTCCTGCATACACATGTGCATGTGGGTGTGAGAGTGTGTTGCAGCATGATGTGATCGTTAATAAGAGCACTCACTGTATAATATAGATTATATACACTGGGCCTTGCACCTCATGGCTCTTTCTTTCTGGTGTCCTCCTACACATCTGGTTCTTTCAAGTGCAAAGTAGAGACAGTCAATTGACATGCTAATGAAACAAAAGCTGCTGCAGAGCCTTCCTAGAGGTATTTTGCCGCGTACACGCACTCGCACTTATACAATGACCTAAATGTCGGATAGCATGCAGCATTCATCCTTACAAAACCAGCAACCCAGTGGCGCAAAAAGTGGGCATGCCTCGTATGCAGCGCATAGGTGCACCATGCTAGGAGGCGCCAAAACAATGGGGAGGGATTTATCAACAGTTTGCATGTTCTGTATTTAACCGTAATTTGTGCACCGTTTGTGTGTGCGTGTGTGTGTGAGAGAGAGAGAGAGAGAGAGAGAGAGAAAAAGAGAGAGAGAGAGAGAGACGTATGTCTACCTCAGCGCCAGTGATCATTTTCAAATATGCAGTGTGGTAAGTTGTGTCTGTGTATTAAAAGGATGCTTGTAATAATTCAGGTTCATATTCACGTTACTAGACTGTAAAACATTTTATATATCATATATAATCAGGGCCACCCCAGGCTAAAATGGTGCCCTAAGCGGAATCTTATTTTGAGCTCCCTCTCCTATTACAATTTTTTTCACACGTTTTTTTTTTAAATTCGATTCGTTTTTTTAATCAAACTTGAATTTAATTTTTTGCAATTTTTGTACTAAAACTAATTTAGCTCCGTCTCCCACCTGTCAGAGCGTTCATGGACGATATGACTACACTGACCACAACTGCAGCATGCACCAGGTGTCTACATGCAAAACTGCAGGAGAACATCAAGTGGACCCGGATGAAAAATAAAGCCAAGCAAATCTCGAAGCATCTCTATAGTCAAGGGACCGCTTAAAGATGTAAAGTTCTGCATTGGAGATGACCCGATACCAACAGTGTCTGAGCAACCTTTCAAAAGCCTTGGCAGATGGTACAGTGCAAGCCTCAAGGATGAAGATCCAGTGCAGCAGTTACAGCAGGACATCGCCAACGGGCTGGAGAGGATCAACAAGACTCTACTGCCTGGGAAGCTCAAGCTTTGGTGCCTACAGTTTGGTCTTCTCCCACGGGTAATGTGGTCACTTACCATGTATGAGGTCCCACTAATAAGTGTGGAGAAAATGGAGTGAATTATTACGTCATACGTGAAGAAATGGCTTGGTGTCCCGCGATGTCTAAGCAACATTGGCCCTTGGCAAAGGGGTCCTTGAACTGCCCATCACAAGTCTAATAGAGGAGTGTACAAGTGCTCAAAAGCAAGACTTCTGATGACATTGAAGGACTCCAAAGACCAGACCGCCAGCAATGCTGCACGTCCCGTACTAACTGGACGGAAATGGACACCATCCAATGCTGTGGAGCAAGCTACATCTGCCCTGGGACACCAAGACATCGTGGGACATATCCAGCATGGAAGAGGAGGCTTTGGGCTGGCAGTGAGCAAACCATCATTCACGTGTGTGTGCGTACAGAAGCCGGACATATCTTGTGACTGGGCCGGCACGTTGTTAGAATGGATGAAAAGCGGACGTGACGACAGCTCGTAGAGGACATTAAATGCAATGCCTTTAAGGCACGCCCCCAAGACTGTGGTCCGGGTGGACTACGAGATAAAATGACTGATGAACACCTTCGTTCGATAATGAAAGTTGCCTCAGCTCAAAGCCTGAGCCCCAACAATAATGAACTAGCATCCCAGAAAAGATGCCAGGTATCTGGCTTGGGCACATCAGATTAGATCAGTGTGTTGCAAACTGAGCAGTTTAAAGTCCTGAATGGTTGGTTTATTCATTGTTATTTTATTTTCAAATATATTAGCCTGTGGAAGAAGTTAATTTTGATATGTACCTCAGAAGGCTGCAAATAGAAAAGAGGCATTCAATTTTTATTTAAGTTGTATTTGATATGCCATTGATATTTTTTAATTATTATTATTATTATTATTATTTGAAACTCGATTTTGCATGTCACTATAAAGTTATATAAGCCTTGATATGTTCAATATTCAATGCAAAACTTGTTTGGGTCCCTATTAAAAGGTTGATTTGTTCAACATTGGCCCGCGGCTTTGTTCAGTTTTAAATTTTGGCCCACTCTGTATTTGAGTTTGACACCCCTGATCTACATGATGGTCCCCAAACTTTTTGACATAGTTGCGATGATGTCACGTTATCGATGGGAAAATGCATTTCTAGTCAATATGATTTGCCTGAGCAGCTATGAGACACCGAGAGTAACAAGCGGTAGAAAATGGATTAAAAGGGACAGATTATTTTTTTTTAATAATTAAAAATTTTTAAAAAATAATAAATATAAACATTTTCTTTTTAACTTGGGACTACCTGCGGGCCGGATTTTGGATCCAGCCCGCCGGCTGTAGTTTGGGGACTCCTGATCTCCATGGTGAAAGCCACGTAGTAAACGCAAAAACCTCCTTCAAACAAGGCGGTCTGCACTACTTTTTGCACTGGTTATCAATCCTATCAATCAATTCGCAGTTGTTGCTGGACGCCGAGATGAGCGGTCGCACTCTCTTTCGCTCCCGATCGGGAATTCAAACAACTGCTCGAATTATCCCACACTTCCTCCTTTTTCTACTGTGGATCACGGATTTATATTTTAAACCTCCTCGGATACTTTACCCTCTTGAAAATGAGAGTCAAGAACGCAAAATGGACATACACAGTGACTTTTATCTCCACGACAATACATCAGCGAAGCACCTTGGCTTTGGAGCTAATGTGTTAGCATCATGCTTGACTGCACATCGAGGCAGAAGAAACATGCCCCTTACTGGAAGGATAGACAGAAAGTCAATAATACTACTATTACTTCTACTATCAGGAGACACTGAACTCAACCCTGGACCTGCAACAACACGGTTAATGTTGTCCCGACTGGCGAAGACTAGCAATGCTACTGCTAGCGTCGCCATCGAAGCTAACTCGGCTACCGGCTCATCTCAGCTCAAGCTCACCTGTGCTCCAGCGATCGGCGGCTCGGCGAAGGACTTTGCCCCGTTCAGCGACACGGTCGGAGGCTCGGCGGCGGCGGTGGAGGACGACCCAGTCATCGGAGAAGGCAACGACTCAGCGGCGGTGAACGACGCGGCGGCTGCGGTGGAGGACGACCCAGTCATCGGAGACGGCAGCGACTCAGCGGCGGTGAACGACGCGGCGGCTGCGGTGGACGGCGACCCAGACATCGGTGATTGCGTGGCGGGGGTCCACGCGGCCTCTCCCCGGTCCCAGACGGTCGAGGACGCGGCATACACAGGATTTAGAGGCGCCTTTACACAAACATTTTCATCGTTCTCTTCCTCTTTGTCTTCAAAAAAGCCCGCCAAAAGGAAATCCACCCCCACCCCCAGCAACCCTACCTGGCCTCCCCCTCTCCCCCTCTCCAACTCCACCCCTCCCCCTCCCTCCCCCTTCACCTGGAGGACGATCAATATGCCTCTCTCTCTCTCTCCTCTCTCTCCTTGCTCTCCAACTTCAACGGCAATAATAACCAACAATTTTTCTGGTCAGTACCACAACACAGCGGACTCTGATGCTCTTTTTGGTTCCAGTGGACTACACATCATCCACCTTAATGTGAACAGCCTCTCTGGAGCCAAACTTGACCAAATCAGAGAAATGTTCCTCAACACGAAGGTAAAAATCTTGTGTTTCTCTGAAACCAAATTTGATCAAAGTATTTCTGACTCAGAGATAGAAATAGAAAACTTTTCGGTTATCAGAAAGGATAGGAATAAACACGGTGGGGGCGTTTGTATGTATATTCACCAGGATATTAAATACATAACTCGCACTGATCTTAACCACAATGACCTGGAATCTGTGTGGGCGGAAATCAAATTTAAAAACGCTAAGCCGGTACTAATAGGGACTGTTTATAGACCCCCTAATCAGAGTGATTTCTATGGGGCTTTGGAAGAATGCTTGGCAGGGACAGACAACGTGGAGAAAATTATAACTGGGGATCTGAACACAGATATTCAACGCAAAGATGCGCCTGTCTTCAGATCCTTCAGCAAGTTTTGTAATCTGCACGGTCTTTCCCAGCTAATAGCGCTACCTACAAGGGTGTGTGATTCCACCCAATCAACCATAGATCTCATTCTCACTTCAGACCGGCCTAAAATAAAAAAAAGTGGGGTCATGATCCGTGGTCTTAGCGACCACTATCTAACCTTCTGCACCCGCAAAATAGCTAAACCTAAAGCCAATGGCCACATAACAGCCCAATCCAGATCCCTCAAAAAATACTCCAATGACAATTTCAATTTAAAAATAGATGAGTGGGACTGGTCCCCTGTGCTCGCGAGCAACCTGGTCGATGTTGCTTGGGATCGCTTCAAAACGGTGTTCCTAAAGATACTAAATGACATGGCTCCCGTGAAAACAGTCAGGATCAGAGCCCGCTCGGAACCATGGATGAATCCGGACCTATTAGCTGCCATAAAAGACAGAGACAGGAAATACTCTGGATACCAAAAATGTAAAACAGAAGTAGATAAACAACCCAATAATATCAACCTCAAATTACTCCTTTCAACTCTCAAAAAGCAATGCAATAAATTAAGATATAAGTCAACCAACCTGACTAAAACCTTAAAAAAAAATTACATTAACGACAAAATAGAGGAAAACACAAATAAGCCACGTGAGCTCTGGAAAATTCTCAACAACCAGCTTCTTGGTTGCAGCCAGAAACTTAAAAAAAGACTCACCAACATCAGCATCAAGGAGGGTGACTCCTTCATTACAGACAAAATGGAGGTAGCTAGCAGACTTAACATCTTTTTCACCAGCATAGCCGCAACTCTTGTCAACAAGCTGTCCCACCACTCTGGTCGCTTTGGTGTAGAACACATTAAAGCCTTCTACAGAAAGCTAGGAGTATCCAACGATGATTTCAAATTAGAAATGGTCACAGCTGATGAGGTGTTTAAAAAATTGAGCGCGCTCCACCCTAACAAGGCCACCGGCCTTGATAATATTCCCTCCAGATTCCTCAGGGACTCTGCCTCCATCATTGCCCCGATCATCACGCACATAATAAACCTATCAATTACACAAGGCCAAGTACCAAATGATTTTAAGATAGCAAGAGTAACTCCCCTCTTTAAAAAAGGAAGCAAATTGGAACCTGGCAACTACCGACTTGTTTCTATTCTCAGTTCCATTTCGACAGTAATGGAAAAAATAGTTTATGAACAGGTCGATAGTTATCTTGCCACTAATAAACTCATGTACAAATTCCAATCCGGCTTCAGAACTAACCACTCCACTGACACATGCCTTCTCTATCTGACCGACCACATCAAACATGAGGTGGACGCGGGCAAATACTGCGGCATGGTCATGCTGGACCTTCAGAAGGCCTTTGACACCGTTAACCACGCTATACTGTTGGATAAGCTCAGAGCAATCGGATTTAACAAAAACTCATGGAGCTGGATGCAATCTTACTTGGAGGGGAGGGAGCAGGTGGTAGAGGTGAACGGCACCGTGTCCCCCCCCCCCCCCCCCCCCCTTTTTGGTGAGCTGTGGAGTCCCCCAAGGCAGTATATTGGGACCTTTACTGTTCCTAATATACATAAATGACATGTCATCGGCATGCGACTGTGAATTGTTTTTGTTTGCGGATGACTCTGCCCTGCTGGTATCCGGCAAGGACAAGTCACAGGTGGAGAAAATCCTCAGTGCTGAGCTCTGTAGAACGTGCACCTGGCTCGCTGACAACAAGCTATCCATACACTTGGGTAAAACAGAATCCATCCTGTTTGGGTCCCACATCAACCTCAAGAAAGTCAATGACTTCACCATAAAAGTGGGTGACATTGTTATCACCAGGAAAGATGAGGTCACCTACCTAGGTTCCATTCTAGAGGCTAACCTTTCCTGTGATAAAATGGCAACCAAGGTAATCAAAAAGGTTAACCAACGAACGAGATTTCTCTACAGAATCTCCTCTCTGGTCAACAAAAGCACCTTGAGGATTCTGGCGGGAACTCTCGTTCAACCCTTTTTCGATTACGCATGCACCTCCTGGTACCCTAGCACCTCCAAAACCCTCAAATCTAAACTCCAAACATCTCAGAACAAGCTAGTCAGGTTACTGCTAGACCTCCACCCCAGATCCCACCTCACTCCTACCCACTCCTCTAAAGTGGGCTGGCTCAAGGTGGAGGACAGAGTTAAACAACTTGCACTGAGCCTAGTCTATAAAATCCGCTACACCTCCCTGATACCGAAGTACATGTCAAACTACTTCTTTAACGTAAATGACCGCCATAACCACAACACCAGGGGGAGCTCCACTAACCACGTTAAACCCAGATTCCGAACTAACAAAGGTCTTAACTCATTCTCTTTCTATGCCACATCAATATGGAATGCGCTCCCAACAAGTATAAAAGAAAGGGCATCTCTATCCTCCTTCAAAACCGCAATAAAAGTTCACCTCCAGGCAGCTACAACCCTAAACTAACACCCTCCCCGGATTGCTAATAATCAAATGTAAACAATCAAATGCAGATACTTGTATGTATGTAAATAATTCATTATGATTATCTTGTGTGATGACTGTATTATGATGATATTATAAATGATAGTATATATCTGTATCATGAATCAATTTAAGTGGACCCCGACTTAAACAAGTTGAAAAACTTATTCGGGTGTAACCATTTAGTGGTCAATTGTACGGAATATGTACTTCACTGTGCAACCTACTAATAAAAGTCTCAATCAATCAATCAATCAATCAATCAATTCTTAGTAGATCAAACGCAACATGCCCACTAATAGCACACACAATTGTATAGTTTTATAGTTTGCACACGCTAGATCTTAGTAGATCAGGAGCTAGATGTGAGGTTCCAATCTCTTGCGCACTGCCAGAAATGTCGTTATGAGTATTAAAAGAACTAGGAGATGCATATTGTTTTAGCCTTTCTGCAGCTGCTTTCCTTTACTTTTTGGGGAAAATAACTTGTAACTATAATCAACTACTTTATAAAATACATTTTCCTAACAGTGCTGCAGCACACTTCGCTGTATAGTGCACTGAATTTCCTGACAGGGAAAAAATTACTTCTGTGAGAAATATATAACCAAAAACAATTCACATTCAGCTTATAATAATGAAAGTAATTAGTCCATTTACTCAAATATACATATGAAAAACCAACGCAAGCTGGTTCACTTGGCTTCAGTCTCACAATAAAAATGTGTGGCATATGGAATATCAAAGACATCATGATATATACGCTATATTGCCAAAAGTATTTGGCCACCCATCCAAATGATGGGAATCATGTGTCCTAATCACCTGGCCCGGTGTATAAAATCAAGCACTTAGGCATGGAGACTGTTTCTACAAACATCTGTGAAAGAATGGGCCGCTCTCAGTGATTTCCAGCGTGGAACTGTCATAGGATGCTACTTGTGGAACAAATCCAGTGGTGAAATTTCCTCGCTCCTATATATTCCAAAGTCAACTTTATTATAAGAAAAGTGAAGAGTTTGGGAACAACAGCAAGTCAGCCACCAAGTGGTAGACCACGTAAACTGACAGAGAGGAGTCAGCGGATGCTGAAGCGCATAGTGCAAAGACTTTCTGCACAGTCAGTTGCTACAGAGCTCCAAACTTCATGTGACCTTCCAATTAGCCCACGTACAGTACGCAGAGAGCTTCATGGAATGGGTTTCCATGGCCGGGCAGCTGCATCTAAGCCATACATCACCAAGTCTAATGCAAAGCGTGGGATGCAGTGGTGTAAAGCACATCGCCACTGGACTCTAGAGCAGTGGAGACGCGTTCTCTGGAGTGATTAATCACGCTTTTCCATCGGGCAATCTGATGGACCAGTCTGTGTTTGGAGGTTGCCAGGAGAACGGTACATTTCAGACTACATTGTGCCGAGTGTGAAATTTGGTGGAGAAGGAATTATGGTGTGTGGTTGGTTTTTCAGGAGTTGGGCTTCAGTGAAAGGAACTTTAAATGCTCCAGGATACCAAAACATTTTGGACAATTCCATGGGATGGCACTTCAACTTCATATGTGAGTAAAGGCAGGTGGCCAAATACTTTTGGCAATATAGTGTATTTATATGAATAAAAAATATACAAGGCTATATTCAAACTGTAGACTATATGCGTTTTGTGGAATATGTGATCATATGCTCGACTATGAGCACCAGTGTTGGGACTAACGCGTTACAAAGTAACACAGTACTGTAACGTCGTTATTTTCGGCGGTAAATAGTAGTCTAACGCGTTATTTTTTATATCAGTAAGTCATTTTCCGTTACTACATGATGCGGTACTGCGTAATTTTACGTTATTTTTTATATAGTATCGGCTAGAAACTGAGAAGATCTGAGTGTGTTTTATTGGAGAGCTTCGGTGTCGTCCTTCTGAATCTTCCTGTGTGTGTGAGTGTGTGGGGGGGTTGTGGCGTGTCTGTGTTTACTAACAACAAGACATCATGGCTAAGCCGAAGTCGAGTTTCTTAACATGGAGATATTCTCACTACTTTTCTTTTGTCGAGCACAAAGAAAATAACATTTTAGTTAAATGTACGTTGTGTCTTGGATCAAAGATCCCATCTACTGCCCAAAACAGCAATTCAAATCTGCTGAAAGAACTACATGCTTCGATGGAGCTAGTAAAGAGAGACACAGACTACAATGCCACTTCACCTTCACCTCCACCTCAGCAACAGCGGCTGGATTTTAATGGAGGGACTGCTAGTCAGGACAACATTGATAGAGCCATTGCAGCGTATGTGGTAGAAAACACGCAGGCTATTTCTCCAGTGGAGTCACCTGCTTTCAGGCAGCTAATTAGCATGATAGCGGGCGTCAAATGGCAAATTGAACAAAAACATTTTCCATGTACCTGGATACAGTGGACAGTGAGTACATAAAAATGTAAAGCGAGCTAAAGAAGACACTCCAAACTCTGTCTCTGCTCATCATTCAGCACTGAAGGTACACACACTCTGTCAATTCTCTTATATACTCTTTCATTCTAGACTTCTAGAATGTTCAATTATCACATCACTCTAAATGTATAGACTATAAAGTTCACAAACATAAAGAGGGATCCTAGTGGGCAAGGCCAAACTTTACTTTTCTCTAAACTAAAACTGGGGAAATGCGTAGAGTGTTATGGGCTTCAGTACAGTGTTGATCTCCTGAAGACATGATTTTATTTCAGAATTCCTAGATAGAAAAAAAAACGCCTGGTTAGGCGTGTGTATAGCAGTGTGTGTGCGGTATATAGTGACATGACATATAATCATGTCATGTCCTTCCTTGGGTGAAGACAGGTTTACAGCTACGTTGTTATTATGCTGTTTGTTACTCATGTATGTTATCTTGCAGCTATTTAAAATAGTTTTGTCAATTTGTCCTGGCCCGAAATAAATTGGCCCTTTGAAACATATCCTTGACTTTGTGTGTTGTATGTAGACCACATTGCTCAGCAGAGTTCAGTGATGCAAATACATGTCAAGTTGATCAACCGATTGTATTATTCTCCAGTGCAATAACAGTACTGAAATGAAGGCTAAAAGGGCATTAATGGGAGCCTTAAAAAAAAAGGGAAAAAAAAAGTAACTAAATAGTTACTTTTCACAGTTACGCATTACTTTTTGGTGTAAGTAACTGAGTTAGTAACTGAGTTACTTTTGAAATAAAGTAACTAGTAACTGTAACTAGTTACTGGTTTTCAGTAACTAACCCAACACTGATGAGCACACATTATTTTAGTGTCTCAGTGTGTCTTTTTCCCAACACATAGTTTCTCATTTGGCTTAAGAACCTCTTCATACTTTGGGACATTACTCTTGAAAAGCTCAAGTTGTTGATGGCCGGATGCACTGAGCAGCACTTGAGGCCAGATTAACAGGTGACATTTACGATGGTGCGTGAGTGCAAGAGCCTCTGTGCGTGTGTGTGTGTGTGTGTGTGTGTGTGTGTGTGTGTGTGTGTGTGTGTGTGTGTGTGTGTGTGTGTGTGTGTGTGTGTGTGTGTGTGTGTGTGTGTGTGTGTGTGTGTGTGTGTGTTTTAGAGAGAAAGTGGCAATGCTGGGGGACTGAGTGATTTAGGGCTGCATATCAGCGCGACAGGAGTCAACTACTCCCACTACTTCCCACCCTAAAGGGCAAGCTTTATAGCCACATCCTGATTTATGCCCTGGTGTATAGCAACTTTTATTTAGGAGCCTCTTGTTGAATTCAATGTTTTCTGTGCCTCTCAGTTCCATTTTGTCTATCAAGTACAATATTAATACTCAATATATAGATCAGTATGGCCTATTGTTGCATTAACATATTTTTGTATATGCAGTTTCTAAATTCTGCATTTTTCATACTGCACCCCATGGCTCAAAGTGTATAAATGACTCAAGAGATTACGAACTGTAAAACTGAACACAGTGTAATGCAGCACTCACTTGCCTGAGGAGGAGAAAGTGAATTATCACAGTCTGTCAGCGCGTCATCACCGCAACCTTTTTGGAATTACAAGTCCTATTGACGGACTGCCTACCTATTGGTAAAGATCCCTCCCACCTGCGAGAGCCATCCTTTGGACAGTAAAGACTTTACCTTTGACAACACTATTTTAATGCAATAGGGCAAGTTTCAGAAACAACAATAAAGTTAATCAGTCTCTAGAGCAGTGTTGCGCCATTGTTTGACTGCGAGCGCCGCCGAGAGGGCCGCCTAAAAAAATATGTTTCTTAGCTGTGGTCCTTATAGGTCGCAGCAGTACTCAGTTGTAATACACTTTTACACCACCTGTGGCAGTATTGACGATATCAATCTTTAGCGCAAAAATTATGACTAATGTGGTGAAGCTTTATTTTAATTTCAACTTCAATTTTATTGACATTTCAGTTTAAAACAGTTCTTATTATTACTACTAATTTAGTTAGAATGTATTTATTTCACCATTGCATAATTTTATGTACATGTATTTTTCATCAGTTCTTTTGAGTCCTTTTTTTTCAGTATATTTGATTAGTGTTTATTTTTATGATTACCCTGACCTAATCCTTGATAATAATCTGGTTTCATATCATTTGAGAAGGTTTATCGTGTTAAAATGTAAGTAGTTTATGTATAATTATTGAATACCATGAAAATCCTGAGTAAGTTGACTAATTCTGTCAGTACATGTCCATGCACAAAATGAGTCCGATTTTTTAAAATAGTTTGGCTCTAAACAAGCCTCCTTCAACCCATAGAAAAACCTTAATCCGATTGTGTTCGGTTTTTGAAAAGTCGGATTAACACACCTGGATAATGTGATTGGAAACCAGATCTCTCGAGGGGGTGTGTGCAGCGGGAGAGGACCCTTCTAATCATGCATGCGCCAGTCTCAATGCACGGGATACAACCCGGAAGCAGGTACACTTCAATAAAAACGTAGCAACAATTGTAATGAAGAATGTTTATTTGCTTCACAAATTAAAATAACAGAACATTTTGAAGTGCATTAATGGTAGAAAAAACAAACTGTATTTTATTTAGGAAGGTAGCTAAGCTCGGCTGCCGGGGAGTCTTTAAGCCCCTCGGGGCGGGACATCCTGCTTTTCTGCCCGCGTGGGGTGTGGTCTCTCGCTTGTTTGGGGGCTGGCTGTCCCCTGCTTCTCCCATGCTTTGTCCTTTGCCGGGCGCGTCTGTCTACAGCCTGCTGCTGGCCATGGCAGGCGGCACGTTGGGCCCTGCTCAGGGGTTTCTGTCGCTGGCCAGCCTGGCTGCGTGGGGCCGGTGGTCCCTTGTTCCTTAGGGACCGCACCTGCTGGTTTGAGTTGGGCTCTCTTGGTGGCTGGGGCCCTACTTTGGCTCCAGCACACACTGGGAGACAAATATATTGTACATACAAATGCACATACATACACAATTATACATACATACGTATATTAATTCATTAATACAGACATACACGCACATATTGGTACTTACCCACATACATAGGTACCTACGCTCCCACATACATACACAAATACAGTACATACATACATCCACATGCACATTCTCTGTACAAACATGCATATACACACACTGTACATACACAAGCACATATGCATACATGCATTCATGCACATAATCACGTTTTATCAAACATAAATTAACATTGTTCCCCTCGGCACACTGACAAAACGTAACCTATTGGTACTATAACAATCTACAAGGTTAGTACAGTTTGCTTCTCTTTTTCCCCCTCCATTTATCTGCTTTCTTTTGTAATTCAGGTTATCATTACATATATATATTGCTGCATTTGAATACTATTCATTATCAATAGTGCTATTTGTATTGGTATTTGTATTGCTCCATTTGTAGCGTAAAATTGTTCATTGTCATTTCTGTGTTATTAATATTTACTTCACTAACTGCTTCTTTGCTATCACTTTTGTATCATATTTGCTGATGTTGTTCTGTTGTTGTTGTTGTGGTTATTGGTATTGTTGTGTTTGTTGTTGTTGTCTTATCTCCCTCTTGTCCCCACAATTTCCCCCTCTGTCTTCCTTTTTTTCCCTTTCTATGCCCTCCTGCTCCGACCCGGCTGCACCAAATAATAATATAAATCAATTTAATAAAGTCAAATACTTTTGCACAAATAAGGCAACAAGAGAAGTATCCCACACTTCTCTTTTGTAAAGTAAATCTGTACAGCAAATATGGGCATCTACATCAACAATATGATTTGCCTGAGTAGCTGGACAGAACTAAAAATGTTTTAATAAAAAGTCGCTAAGGAACTGTAAAATGGTGGCTTAATTCGGACTTCCGAAAAAAATACAAATGAGATGAAAGATAATGAAGCAGGTATATTAGAGGCGAATAATAAAGTGTTCACAAACCTCCTCACACTGTGATTGTGTAAGCCAACTGATTAACTTTACACACAATGGGCAAGATTGTCCAGAACAATAGCAACCTTCCCCTGGATATTAGTTGGGGGACACATAGTTTTTTTTCCTTTGGATTTAAAACTCCTTCCATAAATCCACAGAGCCTTTTGAATGAACTTCGAGACATTCAAAAGTTTTGTTTCAATGATTTTCATTCAAAAGTTCCTCCGAAAAAACTCTTCCGCCGCTTTTCTTCGCATCCAACCCGATACATTCTTGGTAGTAGTGTCATGTCCGTAGCGCAATCCAAGATCATTTCTGGATGCTGTCTGCTATTTAACGTCATCATAGCCGTTAGAGACATAATATTTGTAATCCCTGCCAATATTACAGTGGACATCACTTAAAACAAGTTGTAAGGATCCGCAGTTGGCTATGTCATAAGTCAACCGCAAAAGTAATTCAGTTATCCCCCACTGTGCAGGAGGCACATTGTGTATGACCAATAGTCACATTAGATAGAGTGCATGGACATTTGGACTTCCCACGTATGTGTGAAAATACAATTTGAAAAATCAGACCAATTTAGTGCATGGAAACGTAGTGAGTGTTAATGTTTGAGTGGGCCCCTGGTCTCTCTGTAGTGGAAGAGTTGGGCCCCGAGGTCAATAAGGTTAAAAACCCCTGCTCTAGAGAGAGTAAGTGGTAAACCTCGTATTGCCGGATGGACTCTCTGTGT
Organism: Entelurus aequoreus; assembly: GCF_033978785.1. Taxonomy (NCBI): domain Eukaryota; kingdom Metazoa; phylum Chordata; class Actinopteri; order Syngnathiformes; family Syngnathidae; genus Entelurus; species Entelurus aequoreus. Next base: position 46,054,606 of record NC_084737.1, read on the forward strand.
TGTTGTGTGTGTGTAAGTTTGTGTGCTTGTACGCGCATGTGTGCAGCCTCATGACTGGATGAACCAGATGAGAATATAGTCAAGCGTAGGTGGAGAGCAGAGCAGTGCTAATTTATGACTAACACTTAGACACAGGATCAATTGCCAGTAAATGCCCATAAGCTCAAGTGGAGGACACATTAAAGTAGGGAGCGCTTTCAACATAAGCGCCTTGAAGTAACTTTAAATTGATCAATTTCTTTCAGTAACGCACACTGCAGTTTAATGTTCATTTAGACTTTATTTTCATACTGATTAAAATTTTACTTTGTATCCCTAAAGTTTATTGTGTGCCAGGCTGGCGCACATACACACACACACACACGCATACACATACATTTCATTTAACCCCTAGGAACTACTCCCCTACATCTCCAGCACCGTATCAGCTGGTATTTGACACAGGCTCCATAGTCCCACACAGCTGCCCGTTATATGCCTGTATATGCTTCCTAAATGTTGGACCTCCAGAATCAGCACGTCCTTATCCATTAGTGTAAATGAGGTGAAATTACATCTTGACAAGTTGACTTTATGTTCGTCCCCACCCCTTAGGGCGTTTTAAAGTGTAAAATACGATCCGCCTCGACGGATTATGAACTTGACTGGATATTTGATTTTGTGTTTTACAAAATCAAATATCCAGACAGTGGATATTTGAGTGCAATCTGCTTGTGTTTGACAATCTGCTTGTCAAACACAAGCAGATTGTAGCTAAACTAAACCGCCATGTTAAAAAAAATAGAAGCTCTACGTACTGTATATTTAGCGCTGGAATGGTGTAGTGTTGTAACAATACCAATATTTTGGTACCGGTACCGGTACTAAAATTATTTTTATAATTTTTGGTACTTATTGGCTTTATTTTAACAAAAAATCTTAGGGTACATTAAACATATGTTTCTTATTGCAGTTAAGTCCTTAAATAAAATAGTGAACATACTAGACAACTTGTCTTTTAGTAGTAAGTAAACAAACAAAGGCTCCTAATTAGTCTGCTGACGTATGCAGTAACATATTGTATCATTTATCATTGTATTATTTTGTCAACATTATTAAGGACAAGTAGTAGAAAATGAATTATTAATCTACTTGTTCATTTACTGTTAATATCTGCTTACTTTCTCGTTTAACATGTTCTGTCTACATTTCTGTTAAAATGTAATAATCACTTATTCTTCTGTTGTTTGATACTTTCCATTCGGTTAGGCCTATTTTAGGGGGGCTTGTCCCTTTTGGCGTCTCGGGGGGTCGCTGGAGCCTATCATATTTTTTTTATTTTTTATTTTATTTTTTTTACAAATACATGCCGACATATTCATTATAAAGTGAGTATAAATATGAGTTTGAATAAATAATCATATAACCTGTCATTATTCACTCAGTTTCCCCTCACTTCATAGCGTAAGGTAGAGAACCCCTTTAGTGCGTCGGTATCCAATCCATTCCACTTGTTCATATAGAAAATGCCCACATCACTCAAAATCCAGTCCACATTTTCTCTGCGACCTTGCTTGCGGTCATGTAGGTGTTTTTTTTATTAATTGAAACTTTTATTAGTAGATTGCACAGTTCAGTACATATTTCGTACAATTGACCACTAAATGGCAACACCCAAATAAGTTTTTCAACTTATTTAAGTCGGGGTCCACGTAAATCAATTAATGGTGTGCAGCTTTGAAGCACACAGCGCTTCAGAACAAGAACGTGAACGGATGCAAAATGGACATAAGAAACTTTTTCAAAAAAGTAAGTATTCATCACTGCTTGTAGTAAAATGTATTAGCTCCACTTTACACCGGGTCTGTGTTTGACAAATAAAAACCTGTCTAGCACACTATAGACAACTTCTGTGCACGTCGTACATTTGTTGTTTTGCAGGCAAAAGTTACATTCCCGCTCTAAAAAAATGCTGCTACTTAGTTAGCTAGTTAGCCTGAAATGCATCATGAAGGTCCTGGTTATTTATAAAGTTAAATGTGCACTCTTTTTTACCATTTGCTATCTTTGGGGTTACTTCCTTCTGGAGCATCAGCTGTGTTTCTCACTTTACACATGGAGGAGAACAGGAGCTGAGCTCATTCACTTATGACTATCATCAGTAGATAATAATAATAATCACTCCACAACCCCTATTGACCTGTAGGAGTCAGGGCAGAGGAGCACAGAAAGTGAGAGGGGAGAGGCCTCTACTGGAAAGGTGAGTAGGAGAATAATGATACATTTAAATATATATATATATATATATATATATATATATATATATATATATATATATATATATATATATATATATATATATATATATATATATATATATATATATATATTTTGTTTTTTTGTTTTTGTTTTTATTATCGATAAGCCATTTGTTTTATTTATTTCTGTGTGGATCATGTTGACTATTGGTCCTCCTAATTGTCAATCATTCTGGTGATGTTACGTAAGGACATATATATATATATATATATATATATATATATATATATATATATATATATATATATATATATATATATATATATATATATATATATATATAGTAGATTGTTTTTGTGTTTTTTTTTTTGTTTTTTTTTGTTTTTTTTGTCCTGTCCAGCTTCTCAGGCAAATCAAATAGTAGATTTACTAATAGATTGTATTTGTAATCTACTTTACATTTGATTCCAAATCTCAAAGTGCTACAGAATTACAACCATTGGCGTTGTTAGGTCTATTTTGGCATTGTAATAAATAAATAAATAAAAAATGGTTTATCGATAAGCCATTTGTTTTATTTTATATATATATATATATATATATATATATATATATATATATATATATATATATATATATATATATATATATATATATATATATATATATATATATATATATATGTCCTTGCGTAACATCACCAGAATGATTGGCAATTAGGAGGACCAATAGTCAACATGATCCACAACATCCTCTAGTATACCTTTAAGTCTTTCATATATATATATATATATATATATATATATATATATATATATATATATATATATATATATATATATATATATATATATATATATATATATATATATATATATATATATATACATATATATATTTTTATTTTTTTATTTTTTGTTTTTATTATCGATAAGCCATTTGTTTTATTTATTTCTGTGTGGATCATGTTGACTATTGGTCCTCCTAATTGTCAATCATTCTGGTGATGTTACGTAAGGACATATATATATATATATATATATATATATATATATATATATATATATATATATATATATATATATATATATATATATATATATATATATATATATATATAGTAGATTGTTTTTGTGTTTTTTTTTGTTTGTTTTTTTGTTTTTTTTGTCCTGTCCAGCTTCTCAGGCAAATCAAATAGTAGATTTACTAATAGATTGTATTTGTAATCTACTTTACATTTGATTCCAAATCTCAAAGTGCTACAGAATTACAACCATTGGCGTTGTTAGGTCTATTTTGGCGTTGTAATAAATAAATAAATAAAAAATGGTTTATCGATAAGCCATTTGTTTTATTTTATATATATATGTCCTTGCGTAACATCACCAGAATGATTGACAATTAGGAGGACCAATAGTCAACATGATCCACAACATCCTCTAGTATACCTTTAAGTCTTTCATATATATATATATATATATATATATATATATATATATATATATATATATATATATATATATATATATATATATATATATATATATATATATATATATATATATATATGAGAAAAACCCAGACACCATCTTTGTAGTCATTTTTCTCCTGCGTGGACTTCCGTCTTCCTTTACAATGAGTGAAGCTGCACGAAACCTTGTGTCCGTAAATAATTTCGTTTTTAAGTTTTGTGTATATTGTAGAATCTATATAAAGTAATATACATTAGCCTATTGTTAAAATAATGAAAACAACATAATTAAATATATTTGTTTTATTGTACTAGTACATTAAAAGCTGATGTATTATTATAGGATGGCTTGTTAAACATTTCATAAAATTTTCAGAGGGAGGAAAAAACAAGACATTTAATATAAAATGTAAATTAAATAAATACATAAAAAGAAAAAGAAAAAAAATGGTTGAAAGCCATCGTCCAGGGGAGCATTTCATTGCGTCCCGTGCATTTTTTTTAATAATAATAATAACAATGAATAATTTCTAAGTCTTTGTTAGAAGTTTTGTGCTCGTGCGCTACGTTCGCTCGCATCCTGTGCATGGCGAAGTTGGTAGAGTGGCTGTGCCAGCAATCGGAGTGTTGCTGGTTACTGGGGTTCAATTCCCACCTTCTACCTTCCTAGTCACGTCCGTTGTGTCCTTTGGCAAGACACTTCACCCTTTGCCTCTGATGGCTGCTGGTAGCGCCTTGCATGGCAGCTCCCGCCATCAGTGTGTGAATGTGTGTGTGAATGGGTAAATGTGGAAATACTGTCAAAAGCGCTTTGAGTACCTTGAAGGTAGAAAAGCGCTATACAAGTACAACCCATTATCATTTATCATTATCTCCTGGGGGCTAAGCCCCCCCTGTCCTTAAAAGCTAGTGACGCCCCTGGTTTTGGATGATACCACAAATTTGGGTATCAATCCGATACCAAGTCGTTACAGATCATACATTGGTCATATTCAAAGTCCTCATGTGTCCAGGGACATATTTCCTGAGTTTATAAATATAATATACATTGAAAAAAAAACGAAAGAAGATGTTGTGATGCCAAAAAATATTGACGTAATCATAGCAGTATCGACTAGATACGTGCCTGTACTTGATACGGTGTGTAGTGAAGCACGTTTAGCTATTCCTCGTCTTGCAGGGATGATACTTGTAAGAAACGTACATTATTTGTCGCCATGGAGGCGAGGATTAATGATTTAGAAGTAGCTAAAACACTGCCGACGGCGAATGGATTTTATCTACTAGCTAGCTAGCCATGTCTTTTCAGTGTTATAACTTCACCTTTATCTTTAGTTTTTAAGCCAAAATGCGTCCGTTCTCCCTTTTCTGTCTACACACTGTGTCTGCTTGTAAGTACTCTGTGATTGTGTGCCGCCGAACATGCTCGTCTGCTCGTAAAACCAGCAATGTCATGACGTGATGACGACGGGGGGGGGGGGGGTGCGGGACCGGTACGTTTAAATGGCGATATAGTATTGAAAATTATTCATTGGTATCGCGGTACTGTACTAATACCGGTATACCGTACAACCCTAGAATGGTGAAAACTGACACGAAGACTTGAATGGAAACGCGTGTAAATTAGGGGTTAGCGACATAATACGAAAGAGATGCGAACAGGCTAACGAGAAATATAGTAAAACTAGTAACGCCGCTCCTTGTAGCCTCGCTACTGCCCAACAATGAACAACACAAAATGTTGCCAGGAAAGTGCAGGTGGCGAAGGGAACACTAATCGTTAAGGATTGAAACAACTCATGTGATTGCCATTGAAGGAATTAGTGTCTGCTTGCATAGTGTATGACACTGGCACGCCATTTCTCTGCATGTACAATTCCCTTAAGCTGAATAAGCGTAGAATTGGCCTGGGAAATACTTTTTCTTCTCTCCTGGGTTCTGTGAGAACTCGGGACCATTCCAAGCCATACAAACCGGAGACTGTGAGTGTGACTGTAAGCGGCCGTGTGTGCGTGTGTGCGTGTTTATGAATGCATGTAAGAATGTTTAGAGGCCTCCCAAAGGTGCGGAGGCCAATGTTTGGACAGTATCAGGTGCACAGGCTTTAATCTCGCCCTCTTCAGCTCTCTCTCTCTCTCCAAGTTCATATGGAAACGGAGCAGACACAGGGAAAAAGAAAGCAAAAATACATTTGGAAAAGTAGAAGACAACCAAAGCTCAGCCCTTTACATAAACAATCTACCTCAGGTATCGGTGTCTGTAATCGGACTAATGCATGCTACTGTAAACAATAATCTGCTGCAGCAGATTCGGGGAAAGTCAAAAGTCTTGAGCAGGGAGCAAGGAGTGATGCGTCATTTGGGTGGGAGTTGGAATCATCAAAAAGCCAAACTCGCCCTCCAGGTTACCTCTGACCTGGACTCTTCTGGGATCAGAAGTCTTAGTACATACTTAAACCTTCCTACAGGATTTTAACCTGTCCTTTCCTCTTGGCCTGTCATTCCCCAGCCCGATCCCACCTTCCCCATCCCACTATGAAACCCACCAATAATCCTCAGACAATCAATAGTAACTGTTCTCTCAATAATTCATAACATTAACATACACTCAATGGCCCGGCCGATGGATGGCCAAGACATAGGAGGGCCATCATTCCAGTATTGATCCCCCTTAGAGGAGTCGATAGGCAGGGAGGTGATGGAGTTACAGCCTCCTGGAGGGGGAGTCACAGCAGAGCCATGGCCTCAAATAAACAGCCACACACACCATCCTCACATGTCCACAGACATATAGACAGACACCAACACAAGCTTTTAATGTGTAAGATGTCAACATGTGTCCTTTGTACATGGAATGCTCTGCCACTGGCTGAGATAAGAGGAAACCCTTTTAATTACCCCCTGAAGCATGAACCTGCTCTTCCATCACCACTCAGTCTCTGCTATTGCGTTTAGCCAACATCCCTCCACATCTCCATTCCATTGCTAGTGTTCTCCTCCATAGGGCCTTGTGTCCCCTTAGATTTCTTCACACTTCCTTCTTTTGATTTTGTGTCCCTGGTGCTCCATTCCTCTCCTGCTTTCATAAACTGCATTCCAGCACTCATGACATTTTTTCCCTCTGCTCCTCTCCGAGAAGCAGCCGGCAGCAAATCCTCAAATCAGATAGGCTCGGATGTGGCAAAGCAATGTAACTGGAAGCATTAATAATACATGAAAAAAGTACTGAATATAACTGAATGAAATTGTCACTATTTTTTAATTGATTAACATAGATATTTAAAAACATATTAACCTGTAGATTGTACCAACAAATTATTTAGCCTCCAGAATACCAATAATACAAAACCCAAAACCAGTGAAGTTGTCATGTTGTGCTTTACATTAATGAGTCCTAATTTCCAAATGTTCCTATGCTTAACACCAGCCCTCCACTCTTGAAGCCAAGTTCTTATAGCCAATCAAACATTTTTAAAGTATAAAGACTTCTACAAAACCCAAAACCAGTAAAGTTGGCACGTTGTGTAAATCGTAAATAAAAACAGAATACAATGATTTGCTAATCTTTTGCAACTTCTATTCAATTGAATACACTGCAAAAACAAGATATTTATTGTTCGAACTGAGAAACTTGGTTTTTTTTGCAAGTAATCATTAACTTAGAATTTAATAGCAGCAACACATTGCAAAAACGTTGGCACAGGGGCATTTTTACCACTCTGTTACATGGCCTTTCCTTTTAACAACACTCAGTAAACGTTAGGGAACTGACCAATTTTTTAAGCTTTTCAGGTGGAATTATTTACCACTCTTGCTTGATGTAAAGCTTAAGTTGTTCAACAGTCTGGGGTCTCTGTTGTGGTATTTTACGCTTCATAATGCACCACACATTTTCAATTAGAGACAGGTCTGGACTACAGGCAGGCCAGTCTAGTACCCGCACTCTTTTACTATGAAGCCACATTGTTGTAACACATGCAAAATGTGGCTTGGCATTGTCTTGCTGAAATAAGCAGGGGAGTCCATGAAAAAGACGTAGCTTGGATGGCAACATATGTTGCTCCAAAACCTGTATGTACTTTTCAGAATTAATGGTGTCTTCACAGATGTGTAAGTTACCCATGCCTTGGACACTAAAACACCCCCATACCATCACAGATGCTGGCTTTTGAACGTTGCACCTATAACAGTCCAGATGGTTCTTTTCCTCTTTGGTCCGGAGGACACGGCGTCCACAGTTTCCAAAAACAATTTGAAATGTGGACTCGTCAGACCACAGAACACTTTTTCACTTTGCATCAGTCCATCTTAGATGAGCTCGGGCCCAGCGAAGCCGGCAGAGTTTCTGGGTGCTGTTGATAAATGGTTTTCGCTTTGCATAGTAGAATTTTAACTTGCGCTTACAGATGAAGCAACAAACTGTAGTTACTGACAGTGGTTTTCTGAAGTGTTCCTGAGCCCATGTGGTGATATCCTTTACGCACTGATGTCGGTTTTTGAAGCAGTAATGCCGGAGGGATCGAAGCCTTGATTTCTCCAGAGTATCTGAACCTTTTGATGATATTATGGACCGTAGATGGTGAAATCCCTAAATTCCTTGCAATAGCTCGTTGAGAAATGTTGTTGTTTCGTTTTTGGACAATTTGCTCATGCATTTGTTCACAAAGTGGTGACCCTTGCCCCATCCTTGTTTGTGAATGACTGACCATTTAATGGAAGCTGCTTTTATACACAATCATGGCACCCACCTGTTCTCAATTAGCCTGTTCACCTGTGGGATGTTCCAAATAAGTGTTTGATGAGCATTCCTCAACTTTCTCAGTCTTTTTTGCCACTTGTGCCAGCTTTTTTGAAACATGTTGCAGGCATCAAATTCCAAATGAGCTAATATTTGCAAAAAATAACAAAGTTTACCAGTTCAAACGTTAAATATCTTGTCTTTGCAGTCTATTCAATTGAATATAAGTTGAAAAGGGTTTGCAAATCATTGTATTCTGTTTACACAATGTGCCAACTTCACTGGATTTGGGTTTTGTAGTAGTCTTTATATGTTTGATTGGCTATAAGAACTTGGCTTCAAGAGTGGAGAGCTGGCATTAAGCAGAGGAACATTTGGAAATTAGGACTCATTAATGTAAAGCACTGGTGTCAAACTCAAGGCCTGTTTTAGTGCAGCTTTGCACTATGTATGCTTGTCAACATATTAGACTTACCGATGATTCAGCAATATATTTTTCTAATTTTATGGCTGCTGGATGACTTAAGTGGCTGATTAAAACTAATTCAATTGATGTGTTTTGGTGTCTGCTGGTGTTTTTAAATGAAGTTCGGGAAAAAAATATTCTTGCAATATACATTTTCTTGTGTGTGGACCATTCCAGCGCATGCTTGCAGTTAGTGCAAACCTCTCTGTGGAGGCACCTTCAGCGTGCTAAAAGGGTCAGTTTAATTGTAGATGCACTGCAGGACTGTTTCCAAACATAGGTTTCAAAATATAGTACAATGCAACAGGTAGGGATATGATAACATGATTATGCAGTAAATGAGTGTCTCCATGTTAAAAGCCGGATAGTACACGCAAAAACCTCATTAAGAATAGGGCAGTCTGCCCCAGTTGTCAATTATACACGCAGTCTTAGTAGATAACAGGCAACACGCCCAATAATAGTAGATCCAATTTTATATTTTGCACACGCTGTTTAGCATGTGGTATTTGGATCTTAGTAGATCAGGCCCTTTATGTTTCTGACAATATGTATTAGTCCTTAAATGTTGACAGAAAAAGGGTATGTACTGCATGCAGTTGCATGTCTTTTAACTTTGATATTTGCTGCAACAAACATTATGTTATCATATATGTGTGTGAATGTTGTCTGTCTATCTGTGTTGGCCCTGCGATGAGGTGGCGACTTGCCAGGGTATACCCCGCCTTCCGCCCGAATGCAGCTGAGATAGGCTCCAGCACCCACCGTGACCCCAAAAGGGACAAGCGGTAGAAAATGGATGGATGGATATTAACATACAAACTTTTTTTAAACTAAAGCTTAAATATATGCTTGTCATTCTGACTTATTATTTCAAAGCAAATAATCCATGTGTAAGTTAAAGAATATTATTAATTGTATAGGCATTTCTGTAATAATATCATGAGACGATTATATAGTAATAATAATATAGATTCACTGTTACAAGCGGCCCTCTGAGGGTGATATTGCCCTGAAGGAAAATGAGCTTGACACTCCCGATGTAGAAAGTGTGTTTGTGTCAAGACTTGGTCTGTGGCGTGGTTTGTTCTCCCAGAAGGCAATGGAAAGTTGGCGCGTGCAAGACGTGAATTTAAATACATTTTTAATTCTAACTCAAAAAAAGAACAAACAAAAGGCGCTCACAGTGGAGGTACAAAACGACTATGAAAACAAAACACTAGCACAAAGGCAGAACTAGGACATAAAACACACTTGCAAACTAAGGCTTGAATAAAGAAAACTTACTTGGAACCAGAACAGGACATGAAAAAGAACAGCATGGATCATGAGCGTGAACAGAGTGGCAGGAGTGAATGTGATGTCGCCAGGACGAACAACAGAAACAGAAAGGCTTATATAGTGACATGATCAGTGAAAACAGGTGCGTGACTCTAACCGTGAACAGGTGCGTGACATGACAATGTGAACCAGGTGAAACTAATGGTTGCTATGGTGACAAATAAAAGTGCACAAAAAGTCCAAAGCCAAATCCGAACATGACTAAAACAAAGCATAATCACAGACATGACAGTTTGCAGAATATTGCGGAGCTGCCCTTTAGCAAGGCACAGAACCAGCAAACTACTCAGTGGCATAGAATGCTGATGTGGCCCATCACTCTAATATCGCTCTCTTGCCAGCAGTTTAATAGTAAAATAATTATATTTTATTTGTAATGCACTTAATCTTAAAAGCTCATTTTAAATGAATTATATAGAACAATATAAAAGTACTAAGTGGCTCATATTGCTGTATGTTTCTGTTTTTTATTTTACTTTTCAAAAGTATCTACTGTAGAACCTTAAGATAGTCTTGCATAGTGTCCAACGGTCAGCCATTGCCAAAAGCCCTGTCATCTTTGTTTTTAATTTTGTCCTGACAATGTATTTGGCCTGATCGGGTTCTGGCGGCGCTTTGAGGTGTGAGGAAATCCGCAAGGTAAGTGGGAGCATCACCGTACAAACAGTGATGGGTGAGAAAGATAAGTTTGTATGCGACACGGAGGTCAACAGGAAGACATTGTAGTGTGTGAAGAATGGGGGTGATGTTTTCATGTTTTTGCCACCCCCATCATACAGCACATGTGGGAGCGTCTGTAATCCATCCATCCATTACCGCGGGTCCACATTAGGGTCACGGGTGAGCTGGAACCTATCCTGCTGACTTCAGGCAAGAGGTAGGGTGGACCCTGAACTGGTTGCCAGCCAATCCCAGGGCTCATATAGACATTTTTGTTAAACTAACACGTACATGTTTTTGAAATGTGGGAGGAAGCCAAAGTACCGGGAGAAACCCCACACACGCATGGGTAGAACATGCAAACCCCTTTAAAGAAATGCCCAAACAGTTTGAACCTCAATCTCCTGACTAGACTTAGACAAACTGTAATGATCCACAAGGGAAATTGTTCCACACGGTAGCTCAGTTACAAAGGATGGACAGTGTAAGGATGGAAAGGATAATGCAGGTATAAAGTACACTAAAAATGTACCGTAGTATCAATATAAAATATAACATATATGTAATATTTACATATTATATGAGGTGTAAAAACAGATATCTCAATTGTCCTTGTTTTGAGTAAATCAATATCTCTTGTGGAGCTTTTTATGAAACAGCCATCCCGCTAATGTGGGTTGCAATTGAATGCTGCTGGAATGACACGACACAGGACACAATGAGCACGACAGGGAAAGAACACAAAGAGAGAGAGAGAGAGCGAGAGTATAGAGCTAGACGTTACGGCGTACTGTACTGAACAGGAGACTACGTTCTGGCCCGGAACGCAGGTTTGCACTGGCTTAAGAAGCCCAGGGAGCTCATCAGCGACAGGTGTGCAGATTGCAGATTGATTTCAGCTGCCTGCTGCAGCCGGAGTGGCGCGCGCAGGTGCGCTCTTGGAGGTGCGCCCAGATGAATGCGCACTGAGGTGCGCCCGGGCCTTGACACTTTCTTGCTCAAGGACCGCTCAGATTTATCAGAACAGCATGTTTTTTTGCGTCCAGTAGGCGAGGGCACCGCATCCTCAGTGATTTCATCAAAGTTACTCATTATTGATGCTTTAATTTGGTTACAATCCTAGCAAAATAGTCACAATGCGAGCAAACATGGGCTTTGATGTTGGATGACATTTTGATGCACTGATTGGACCTGATGGATTTGTCCGTTTGTGCCACCATGATAGCAGGGCATTTGACGGAAGTAAAACTGAATATTTACCAGTGAAATGCCGCTTTTGCAGAACATTTTATTTTACCTCCTGGTAGAGAATGGTGAAAACTATTTAGTGGTACTCACAGCCCAAAATCGTCAGAATGGCATTTATCGGTTTTAGACCTGGACTCTTAATATTTACAGCCATATACAACTAGTGCGTGATCCCATCACCATTCTGTCACGTGGGGGTCGCATATTTGTGCGGGATCGTTCCTCCAGTGCAACACGAACACTCCGGACAAAAACGTCAAGGTAAGAGATGGTTAAATTAATATAAATCATAGCCAAACAGAAAAACAAGCAAAAGAAAAGTGTGCCGAACGCACGGGAAGCTAAGGCTAACACTTAGCACAAGAGTCGGGAACATGAATACAGAAAACGTGACTGATGCTTACCGCAAACATCCATCCATCCATCCATTTTCTACCGCTTATTCCCTTCGGGGTCGCGGGGGGCGCTGGAGCCTATCTCAGCTACAATCGGGCGGAAGGCGGGGTGCACCCTGGACAAGTCGCCACCTCATCGCAGGGCCAACACAGATAGACAGACAACATTCACACTCACACACTAGGGCCAATTTAGTGTTGCCAATCAACCTATCCCCAGGTGCATGTCTTTGGAGGTGGGAGGAAGCCGGAGTACCCGGAGGGAACCCGCAAACAGTTTAATTAATATAAATCATAGCCAAACAGAAAAACAAGCAAAAGAAAAGCGTGCCGAACGCACGGGAAGCTAAGGCTAACACTTAGCACAAGAGTCGGGAACATGAATACAGAAAACGTGACTGATGCTTACCGCAAACAAAGAGAACAGCACGAGTGAACAAAAAGGCAGGTTTAAATAGTGTCAGTGATGGCAAACAGGTGCGCGTCGGGAACACAAGTGGCAGGTGAAAATAATAAGTAACCATGGTGACGAAACAAACTCACAGGTGCACAAGCAATAACAAAAGGAGTCCAAAACTAACAGAAAACACAAAAACATGATCCGGCCCACGGATCATGACAGTACCCCCTCCTCAAGGACAGATACAAGATGTCCAAAAAAAACCCAAAAAAAAACAAGTAGGGTCAAAAGTCACAGGCGGGCGGAGGGAGGACTTGGAGGTGGGTCGCCAAGCCAAGTGTCCCCGAATCCACCGAGGCAAAGTCAAGTGGCGGCGGCGAGTGGAACGCCGCTGCAGCCGGCGAGGAGGGCGACCAGGGAATGGCCACATTTGTGGCCGACGGGAAGGTGGGTGCACTTGGCGAGGCGGACGACCACGGAGCGGCCACATCCGTGGTCGACGAGGAGGTGGGCGCGTCGGCGCCGTCATGGCAGTCTTAGACGCAGTGGACAAGGCAGGCGTGGTAGCAGGTACAGGCGGCGAGACAGAGGTGGTAGCAGGTTCAGGCGGCGAGTCAGGTGTGGTAGCAGGTTCAGGCGGCGAGTCAGGCGTGGTAGCAGGTTCAGGTGGCGAGTCAGGCGTGGTAGCAGGTTCAGGCGTGGTAGCAGGTTCAGGCGGCGAGTCAGGCGTCGTAGCAGGTTCAGGCGGCGAGTCAGGCGTGGTAGAAGGTTCAGGCGGCGAGTCAGGCGTGGTAGCAGGTACAGGCGGCGAGACAGGCGTGGCAGCAGGTACAGGTGGTGAGTCAGGCGTGGTTGCAGGAGCAGGTACCGCTGACTGGCGTGGAGCAGGTACCGGTGTCTGGCGAGGAGCAGGTACCGGTGTCTGGCGAGGAGCAGGTGCCGGTGTCTGGCGAGGAGCAGGTGCCGGTGTCTGGCGAGGAGCAGGTACCGGTGTCTGGCGAGGTGCAGGTACCGGTGTCTGGCGAGGTGCAGGTACCGGTGCCAGCCGAGGTGCAGGCGCAGGTGCCAGCCGAGGTGCAGGCGCAGGTGCCAGCCGAGGAGCAGGCGCAGGTGCCAGCCGAGGAGCAGGCGCAGGTGCCAGCCGAGGAGCAGGCGCAGGTGCCAGCCGAGGAGCAGGCGCAGGTGCCAGCCGAGGAGCAGGCACAGGTGCCAGCCGAGGAGCAGACACAGGTGCCAGCTGAGGAGCAGACACAGGTGCCAGCCGAGGAGCAGGCACAGGTGCCAGCCGAGGAGCAGGCACAGGTGCCAGGCGAGGAGCAGGTACAGGAACTGATGATGGTGGCGTCCGCAGGCCCACCGGCGCAGAGGTCAGCCATGAGCATGGCGGAGGTGGTCTAGCCGGGGGTAGCGGCTTAGCATGCCGAAGGATTGGTGGTGGAGGACGGGCTGGAGGTTGCAGCTTGGCAGGCCGAAAGACTGGTGGTGGCGGCCGGGATGGAGTTTGCTGCCTGGTTGGGCGCAGCTGAGGCACCCCACCAGCACAGCTCCCGGCCCCATCCCCACCCCCCTCAAGGGGCGGATACCAGACGCGCTCCTGGTCTGGAACAGTCTTTAAGGGTGGGTGGCGGGAGGTCAGGAGGGGGGTAGAAGCTTCCCTTTAAATTGTCCAAATTGTCTTTTTGTATTCCCCACCTGATTTTGTGTGGGTGAACAAAAAGAAAATGTCCGTGACTTGGGCGGGGCTTGAATTTTCGAGAGCGAAACAGAATTAGGAAAAAAAAAATCTTGGCTCGTGACGTCATCAGCAGGCGGCGGCATGACGTCATCAGCCCCGGTCTCCTGCAGCTGACTGGAAGCCCAATCCATGAACTGCTTGGCAAAATCCTGAATCGGATTACCTAATTTTGGCGGCGAGGAATTCTGGTCTGGCTGCCACTTGCTTCGGTCCGGGGGAGGAGCTTGCGGGAGGAGCTTGCGGGAGGAGCTTGCGGGAGGAGCTTGCGGGAGGAGCTTGCGGGAGCGACGCGTCATGACGGCGCATATTTGTGCGCGATCGTTCCTCCAGTGCAACACGAACACTCCGGACAAAAACGTGAAGGTAAGAGATGGTTTAATTAATATAAATCATAGCCAAACAGAAAAACAAGCAAAAGAAAAGCGTGCCGAACGCACGGGAAGCTAAGGCTAACACTTAGCACAAGACTCGGGAACATGAATACAGAAAACGTGACTGATGCTTACCGCAAACAAGGAGAACAGCACGAGTGAACAAAAAGGCAGGTTTAAATAGTGTCAGTGATGGCAAACAGGTGCGCGTCGGGAACACAAGTGGCAGGTGAAAATAATAAGTAACCATGGTGACGAAACAAACTCACAGGTGCACAAGCAATAACAAAAGGAGTCCAAAACTAACAGAAAACACAAAAACATGATCCGGCCCACGGATCATGACACATACTTCATGATGATACTACTTGTTTAGCGCAACAATACAACACAAGTGGTGTTGCCGCAGGTCTGGAACCAATCCGAAGCAATATTGAGCAAGAGGCAGGATGCATCCTGCAAGGGTCACTAGTAAATGGCAGGGCTGACACGTAATGAGCAACAGACAAACGGAGACAATCATTTACACCAATGTCACCAAATAACTCAACCTGCTGGGGTGTTTTGTCAGCAGGAGGAACCCACTGGAAAACAAGATGATACTGTAAAAATCTCTCATGTCCGAGTACTGATGGGTTGGAATGAAAAACCTTTACTCTTCCCTTCTCCCTATTAAAATAGTCATCTTGCACTTCTGCCAGCATCATATCCTCACCTTTCCAGGAGCCCACAATGGCCCCATACACAGCACATTGAAATATAGACTGACGTAATGGCCCACTAAATTAACTCCTTGTAAGCGTGGTTTAGGAATGGATGTAATTAGCATATAATAGGTGTAGAAGAGAAGTTAAAGGGCCAGGCCTGCCCTAGGGGCCTTAAAGCTGGAGCTGGAGCCCTCTTTTTGTCTGCATTTCTAATAGCGCTGCAAAGTTCAGCCATATAAACATGTCAGCGCGATGCGTGATTAAACGACAGTGGAAAATGGATCCACGTCGGGGCTACATTGCACCATTTTCGAACCACATAGACACACACCTTAACACATCATCTGCTATCCTTCCATTTTCCCTTGAAAAAATCCTCACATTCGGCAAAGATGCAAGTGAGAGAAGAGAAAAGCCAACCCCAGTGGAAGGCATCACTGACAGATGTAGTTCCAATAATTGCAAGGCCCTGCTTCCTCACCCATGCGCCTTTTACTTATTTAAACTGTTTGCTTTAAGCGCCACTGAAGCCAATTAGGGGAAGCATAATTCAATGAGACGGGGAATGGCGAGAGTAGGAGTGCTGGTGCAAGGAGAAGGGAAGTGGGGAAGAAAGTAAACATGGCTTTTTCAGCAGATCTTGAATCATTTCCAAACTTTGTCCTTTTATTTACTATTTTACCCAAATAACCCTTTCATTCTTTGACAAACCGTTGACTTTGACCAGTAAACTCAGACATTTCTACCAATAAATAATCCTGGAACCCAAGAGAATAACTACAGCAATTGCATTTTACTAAATATAATAGAAGAGCCTCAGCTGGCGCTGCAAGACGGTTGGTGCCTGTTGCAATGCAGTTACCTCAGATTCCCACTGGATGCGGAATGGGTGCAGAACGGTGCTGACGCCGCCGCGGACTTTTTCTGTTTCCGTTCAAGTCAATGTGTCAGTTTCCAATGACTGTGCACCACGTGTGTACGGTGAATACATCCATCCATCCATCCATTTTCTACCGCTTATTCCCTTCGGGGTCGCGGGGGGCGCTGGAGCCTATCTCAGCTACAATAGGGCGGAAGGCGGGGTACACCCTGGACAAGTCGCCACCTCATCGCAGGCATTGCAGCCATGAATAAACAGAGTGTTTAATACTTGTTAGACGGTGCAAGACAGCGCAACATTTCAGAACAATTTAGCTAAAATGTATTTGTGTTGGACAGGAAGTATTGCACAAACACCAAATAAATGGTCTGGTTTACTTTCGAAATGAAATAAAAAAGTTTTCAAAAGTAATTTCAGCTCGTTGAGAAAATAGCAGAGGACATGCTGATTCTGGAGGTTCAAAATAATAGAGCCATAAAACAGGAATATGTGAAAAAATAAAATGTTCGCTCTGAAAGGAAAAACTGTCTTCTTTTTCACAAGTTAAGTGAATACCTACATGACTGTAGGTATTGTATAGTCTAGCTTTCCTTTCCTTTCCTTTTTTTTTTTTTTTTCTTTATCAACATGCACTATGGATCCTTGGTTGAATGATCACATTGTTCTTAGCTTTGTTTGGTTTGAATGATACCTTGTTATGATAGCCTTGTTCTATTCAGTTTTGTTTGGTTTGAATGATTACCTTATTCTTTTTCAGTTTGTTTGGTTTGGATGATTGCCTTGTTCTTTTTCAGTTTGTTTGGTTTGAGTGATTGCCTTATTTTTTCAGTTTTTGTTTTGTTTGTTTATTTTTTGTTCAACTTATCTTGCTTGTTTATTCTTTTCATTGATTGTTTGTTCTATTAATTTCTATGAGTGTGTGCACTGGGTAGGGGTACAAACTTGTAGTTTTTAGGCAACAATAACTTTTCTTGTCAACTGGGTCATACATGTCCTGTAGCCTTTTTTACTACTCTAGAGTCTACGCCCCTGGTGGGTGGGTGCGTGTGGGTGTGGGTGCCTGTGTGTGCATATGTGATATATTGTTTTGTATTGATTTGTTGCATTGGATGTTCTAATGCACTACCGGCAAAGAGATACCAAGAAAATGTTTCTTTTGTGCGAAGGGGCAGGAAATATAAGATTTTCTTCATCCTGTTCCTTTTCGACATGGCTGTGTATTGAATGCAGTAAGGTATGTGAGATTGTTGAAATGTTGTTGAAATGTACACATCCAAGTACGAAATAAATAAATAATTGAAAAAAAAAGTCAAGTCAGTGCCATCACAGAGGCTCGCCTGTGGGTATTGACGGACAACAAAACCAAAAACGTACTGCAGATAGTTTATTTCCATCTGCTCCTCTAGGTGGTTTGTTTTACTATCACTACCATTATCACGTGAGTACATGAGATTCATGAGATCTCGTAAAAGTCTGCGCTATTTCGGGATTTGTGTACTGCGGATGGCAGACACGTTTGTGGCGGCGCCGTTCAACAGCCGTAACGCATTTATCTAGTGGAAATCCGGAGTTAGAGACACAGTACTCCAACTTTCACCACTCTTCGAGCTACTTTGACAAAAAAATCAACTTGCAAAAGAATATGTGCTTACAGTACTCTCATTTCTCAACTGTTTAATGCGGACTCTTTCTTTACATGATGCACTGATTATAGATCTATACATAGGAAAAAATAAAAAATAAATAAAACAAAATAAAATAACATATATATATCTATATGTATATATATATATATATATATATATATATATAGATATATATATATATATATATATATATATATATATATATATATATATATATATATATATATATATATATATATATAGATATATATATATGCACATTTGAACTGAAATCATATACATTGTTGGTACTTTAATCGTTTAAAAAATATATATGTATTTTTTTAATTTAACATTTACCACTGAGCTGTGCTGTCCAGTTGGTTCTATAGTTTTCTTACACTACTGTGTCTAATTGGCAAGTACCGTACTGACCTGTATAGTAGATTTGCATGTAGCTGCAATTCCAAGACTTTAGATTGCAGTGGTGTATATAGGTTGTAATCAGTCACGTGACTTGTTCTTACCTGTTTACTTCCAGTGAATGAAGTGGTGGTCAACCAAACCAATATGGTTACTGTGCAGCAAACAATGTTCAAACTATCTGAGTGTGCAATAGTTCTAGACCTTACCACTAAAAGCAGAGTAAAAAATCTAACTATGTAACAGAATTGGTCCCAATACACATTATCAAAAAGAAAAACAATTGTCGAGCGATCTCAGAGATTATCCGTCGTCGAGTTCCCAGACATGTTGAACTATCTAGTGCGCCAGACATCATTCTACACGACAAAACAGAAGAAGCTTGGAAAAGCATGAAAGTCTACAACTTCTTTGTGTGGGACTGGGTGAAGGAAATTTGTATCAAGACTCTCCCGGATAAATCATGCATCGTTTTTGCTCGGGTAAGCTTGCATTTTATGATTTGACTTTGCGTCTTGCGAGAACGCGTCCTTGTAAACAAACTGCAAGTAGCACTCGATGACCTTGATTCAATGTTTTTAATTTTACCGTTTTGTTAACCACTCATAAAGATAATCGGACACACCACTGAAGACGTGGTTTGTTGTGAAATAAGACGGATATCTGATCACAGCTTACTGTAACTGCATAATAATCGCTACAGGTGTGCAGATTTCCCCCATCTTTATTAAAATATAACTTTCGATCTCAACTTTGTGTATGTGATGAATGCTTCATTTATCACTGCTGCCTTTGTTAAACGCATAACTCATTCAGGTTTTGCTCACATTTACTTTATTTTATTCAAGCCTGCTGAGTTGGTGCTTTATGAAACACTCGTAGCAAAAATCTGTTTTAAGAACTCAGAAACAAGATATAATACAATAATAATAATAATAATAATAATAATAATAATAATAATAATAATAATAATGTCAAGGTAATATCTAAATACAAAATACAACATTTTAAAAGTATATCAAACAAACCTTTACAAAGTTATCACTGCAAACGTTGTGGGCGTTCGTAAGACTTTGTAGTCTCTATTCTTGATTACATCTCGAGGAACTCTAAAGAAACGTTTGCGATTTGAATGGTTTCAACAGCCTATAATAACGCAAGCGTAGGCCATTTTTCTTTGAGAAAGGCAAAATGCGGCACAGAACACTTTGACAACAGACGCTCGCTTGACTACCACTTCAAGTCTCGCATAGTTAATGAGCTGGACATGACGTCAGGTGAATACAATCTATACTGTTTTGCCTAAGCCAGGAAGTCGTTTTTGCCTTTAGGTTTAATGTGCCAGTCTTTTGTTTTGTTGCGTTCTACCAAGTGTTTAAACTGTCCATCCATCCATCCATTTTCTACCGTTTGTCCCTTTCGGGGTTGCGGGGGGTCGCTGGAGCACTGTAAGTATTGTATTTATTACACACCAGCTGTTTGACTGTAATGTGCGTCTTAGTTGTGGTTTTGATTACAAAATTTGGAGGTGTTTGAATTGCCATGTAAAATTATTATGAACACATTTTGTACATATAGCAAACTATTAAATCCCACTCAGTTTGGAAATATGCAAGCTGCCTCATGTCCAGATTAATCTGCTCAGTTTCAATAGTACTCTCTTACCATCATACCCACGAAGGGCGTTGTTTTTAACTATGAGTTATTCAATTACAGAACAGATGGTCCGTCATAGTTAATTCCTGACGCAACCCTCCCATTTATCTGGGCTTAGAACCGGCACTAAATATCTCCAATTGCTGGATATTGGGGCCCTGGCCAGGAATCGAACGCATGCTGTCTGCACAAAAGGCAGCAGGGTTCACCATTACACCACCAGGGCTTACAAACTTCCATCGCTAAACAGTTTCAAAGCCCCTCACCTTGAATGCCCTATGGTGGTCCCGCAACGTTGTATACTCGACTCCGTCTTTGCTTTATTTAAATGATCTTCGTGACGTGTGCAAAAATACCCAACACAACGATGATGCTGCCAACACACAAGAAGCTGGTCACATTCTTATAGCAGACTTCAACCTATAGTCCACAAGGCTCACAAAATTGTGTCTTCTCTTAAATACTAATAAACAACTGCATGCCTGATGTTTAAAAAAATATATAATAATAATGACCTTTTTTAGCTCAGGTATATTTTTAGGGGGAATGAGCTTGATTTGAGAGTTCAAGTTCCTGGGTGTTGTTCTTGATTCCCCCCAATCTTACAAGGAAGAAAAAATGTCAAAGAGATCTTCAACTTGTAGAACCTCAGACATGTTAGACCATCATTAACAACAAAAACAGCCAAGACATTTTTACACCCTATAATTTTTTTTACACATTGATTATTGTTTTACAAACTCGTCTCTTGCTGGTGAAGCTACACTTCAAAAGGTTAAATCATTGCATAAAAAGGCATTTCAAATATTTAGTCGCCAGCCAATCGCAGGACATTAATACTGCAGACCAGTGGTCCCCAACCACCGGTCCGTGGAGCGGCACCGGTCCGTGACACATTTGCTACCGGGCCGCACCGAGACGTTAAATAATTTATAACCGATCACATTTTTTCATACTTAACTTTTGCCAGTCCCACCAGACACACCACACCAATAAGCTTGATCATAGATGTTTTATAGAACTCCTGATACAAAGTCGTCATTTGCTATATTTATTACATCTTTGTTACATGGTATAATGCACAATAATAAACATATATAATCTAAAGGTGCCAAATCGTAGCCAAAAGCTGGGTTCCATCTGCAGTCAGCAGCAGGTTGATGACCTAAGATCAGGGCAGATCAGGAACAAATTGACCATAGTAGTTAACGTGCATACGGCAGAAAGAGAAGTGCTAAATTGTTGCATGTAATAATTGTGCTGAAGTTCGAAAATACACACCTTTTTTGGCCTAGTAAGTCACAGTGCTGGTGTTATTGCATGTAGTCCTATTACACAAGTAGTTAGCAATAACAGATGTATTTACGCATGGAAAATTTGACCCAAAAAAGCTAACATTAGTGTATCTACGTATGAAATATTGCACAAAATATGAATACATAACTTTTAGAATGGAAATAGAAATCCACAGAAATATATTGGAACTAATGGCAACTATTTCTAGCTTCATTATATATCAATGCTTTTGTCCTTGAATGTAATGTATCACCTTTAACCCATCAGATACTGAAGCCAGAAGAAGCCTACATCCAGCAAAAACGAGTAAAAAACAAAAGTCTATGGAGAGCTTTTTTGCAAAGGGAAAAGGCCAGGGGCTCCCACTAATTCAACGTTATGGTGACTTTTTCATGTATTCATTTTTCATGCACTTATTTGCTATATTTATCTGCCACACCTGGAAGGCCGGTCCGTGAAAATAATGCCTACATTAAACCGATCCCTGGTGCAAAAAAGGTTGGGGACCCCTGCTGTAGACAATAAACCATTCACACTCACATTCAAACCTATCGACAATTTGATCAGTCTCCAAAATAACCTAACATGTATATTTTTAAAATTGGAGAAAACCCACTTGGGGAGATCATGAAAACTCCACACAGAGGTACCCAAATTTAGATACCAACCCAGATCTCCTGACTGTGCGGCCTACCTGCTAACCACTGGGCCACTTTGCACTTTACAAACATTACAAACATACTGTATATAATTTACAATAAGGGTTGACTAATATTAATTGTAAGTGTAGTTTTGCTTCTGTCGATGTCCTCCCTGTGATACAGAATTCGAAGCATTCAAGGATGCTTTGTTTTGCTTCTTTTAGCAGTCTAGAACGACCTCACCAATCCAAAACATGTCAGAAAGTCAATAGTCTTCCCAGTGGTGTGCCGTCAAGGCCAGCAAGGCCTTCTCTGCTGGCCTAACACAGCCAGACATCATAATCATAATTAAAGATACAAGTATTGTTTAATTTACTTTCCCTAAATATCTAAAAGTATTCATATTTTCTTTATGTCATATTATGCTCCTTCCAGCGCTGTTGTTTTTAAGTTATAGAGTTTTTATCCAATCAGAATTCACCTACCTTATGTTGCCATGCTGTAGCTAATCTGCCTAGAGCCTTCAGAATCAACAATGCGGGCGTCCGTGTACTGTAAGGGAACGGGGACATACAGTTGATAGACAGTTGCGATAGCCAATCAGATCACGAGTTGTTGTCAGTAAGGCCTTCTAGATGGTCTAAGGCAGATATATAGTGATATTATGAGCCAGGTAACATAATAACTGCATTACCCAGCATGCCACAGTAGTGAAGGGCATGCGCGGTAGCCCCGTTTAGGTAGACACGCCGGCAGCTTGATGTTATCGATGAGCACGCTGTGGAGTAAACTTTAAGAACTCAGCCAACACACCTCATCTGCATCTTTTATGATTCGACAGAAAACACTTATATTTGCAAGGCCATTTTCAAGAAGGATATTTATAAAGAAACTACATCTTGTGAGACAATGTCGGCCAACCCCGGAAGCTAGCTCAGCTGTCCCGTCGATGAAATGTGAGTTCAGATATTTGTTTTATTTTATTTTTTCACGTTTAATGTTTTTTTGCAAAAGTAATTTTGACAGAACCACATACGATATGTTTTAATTGCTGATGCAGGTTTATTGATTTTTAAATGCGCCAGAAAATAACCAGTTTTGTTCAATGCCCAGTAGTGCGTAAATGTGTGTTTCTGTATAGTATTTATCCAGCAATGGTCATGTGGTGACATCAATTATGGTATTTTGAGAGGTAATCATTGAAGTTGGACATCACTGAAGGCCTAGGTGGGAAACACACGACCCGCCACTGAGTCTTCCTCTATGTTTAATACTTGAATGGATGCCAGTGGTCAGCAAATTAAACGTGTCCATTGGACCTGCTGCACAAGCACAAACAGAACTTGATAACGCTAATGGTATCTGACCATCAGTTATGCTTGCATACTCACGTGCTCACACTTCGAATACAGCAGCTCACGGTAGGACAAGAAAACTGAACGTAAAGCAGAAAACTAATCAAAAGCATTTTAAGTTCACTCTGCAGTTGGATGAATTGTAGGTAACAATATACTCAAGTTTTAGGTGAGGCATCCATTACATTGTCCCTCATATTTGTCCGCGTCACACATTTATTCATTCTTCAGTGGCATTCAGACTAATAAGAGATGAAGGTGGGGTAGCAACGAGGGCTGGCCCAGACTTTCACTCATTCTAACAGCCGTTTAATAAATGTGATTGCAAATGGAACTTGTCACTTGCACTGGGGAGAGCGAGCAAGTCAATACCTCAGCTGGCAGGTGCCTGGGGTCACATATAAGTCAGCAAGTGATGGATATGTATCCAATAATTGATGTAGGGCAGTGGTTATTGTCAGTTTGGCTCCTGCCTCTATTGCTTATAAAAAGCTGTTGGCCTTAAGTACCAGCTAGCCAATTACAGAGGAAGCAAGCTGACTGTTTAGATGCCCAAACCCTTAAGGCTCTCTGCAGAGCAAAAGAAAAAGAAAAAAGTACTCTGTTGTTTTAGTGCACATGTGCCTCTTCGTCTATGTGTGTGTGCTTCTTCTAAAATCCTGAGTGCTTATTTTTTCGGTGAACTTCCTCTATTTTTTTGTAAGGCTTTGTTTCATTGTTCTAAGTGTTTCCTCAAAAGCATTTACAGTAATATAGTACACTTTGAGATAATGTTTGAACTCCTGCCTCTCATCAGGACAAAATGCATCCATTCTAATTCTCTATTGTTAGGGTTGACCTTGCAGGTTATGTCAGAGCATGTGAAAAGTAGAAAGAAACAAATTGTGTTTCTTCACGTTGACCTGCGGACCTTGAGTTGCACTCCCTGGTTATTAATGAACGGGGAAGTTTCACCACTTCCTGCATCCAGGTTCAAGGTTAACTGATTTTGACAAGCTAAACCTTTGTGCAGAGTTAGAGATAAAAACAATTAAGGATGGGATAAGACGTGCGTGTGCAAAAAACAGTAGCACCAATGCTCTTGCAGCCACAGCAGTGCGTCTATGCACAATCGTGCCATTTCATACTCGGTGAGAGGAAGCAAACGAAACCATATTAATGCTCATAGCCTGAGGCACTAACCCTAGACTGCAGGGTGAAACAAAAAGGGAAACTTGGGATGTGACCATGGTATGTAGTAATTTCAAAACTCAGAAAAAGCTGTTGAAGCAGAATTCTGACATGTAATGCCGCTTTTCAGTTCTGATCAAACGTCCACCAGAGTAGCAGCTGATAACCCAATCAATTCTCTGCTTTAGTTTTTTGCTGAATGATGCACGTTTAGCACTAACCTCCAGGCAAAGAATGGCGGAAAAAAAAAGGTATAAGAGAGTGGGCCAAAGAGCAAAACCGATCTCGGGGAAAGAAAGTAGAAACAGGGATATTGAGTATATTAAAACATGCATTTGAATGCTAACAAAAATATAAACTAAAATAATGATAAGATAAAATTGTGCAATTAAAATCCCTTGGATGAAATTCAGCGTACTTCGAGGAACATGGAAGCTAACCAGAATAAAACAAAGATTTCAGGGAAGATTAAAAGATTACCTGTCTAGTTCAAACGCCCTTCAGGAGCCATGTGATTATTTGGAAGTCTGAGAAATCATACCCCAAACTCTCCTGACAACAGGAGGTGCTTAGAAACTGACTGCAACGTCAGAGTGAGTAGTAGTTAAGATGAAAAATGAAGCTAAAAAGTCAAGGAGAAGAACACAGATGATGTTGTAAAGGTGGTTATTTAGAGAGATTAAATGAGAGAGGGGAAGGCTAATCATTAAATTTCACCACGGCTAAATGTGGCTTCTTTGACTCCAATCAATCAGCTAGTTAGACAATCAATCAGTCTCTATTTAGTCTTTAGTGCAGCCTACCAGGCTTTGGTAGACTGCAAGAAAGAAAATAAACACATATACAAACACAGAGGGAACACTGTACAAGTAAGAAACACTGTCCTGAATATTTGGTGGCCAACAACTCTAATCTAGAAGTAGAATTCATACCTGTTGAGTGATGTCAAGAGGAAGCAGTGATCCTGGTGGGAAAAAAAGATATTCCCCAAAATATGCCATTTTTCATTTATATTTTGCCGAACACTGGTTAGCATAGATCCACTGTGCATAATAGAACATTGAACCTTAGTTAAATGTTGACCAACATTTCATTAATAAGTTCTCATCATGTAGTTTTTGCTCCTGAAAATGAATCTGGCAGTCATCCACAATAATATCAATTAGTTTTTGAGTAGACAACTAACTGTACTCGGAACGTCCCTTTTGCATCATCAGACTCGATGTCTGACATCATCAATCAGTCAATCAAAGTTTACTTATATAGTCCTATATATTCATAATTGTCTCAAAGGGCAGCACAAGCCACAACGACATCCTCGACTCAGATCCCACGGGGCAAGAAAAAACTCACCCAATGTGGGGATCCCCCCGGGACTAAAATAAAAACAACTAAAATATTGCTATTTGGTAACAGTAGAAGAGAAAGTCAAAATCAAATACAAATAGAAAGAGTAGACATTGAAAGGGTAAAAGAAAACACATTTTATGTGTAACAATAGATGATAAAATGAACTAGAAACCTCATGTAAAAAATATACAACATAAAGTAACAAGAAAGACGTCAATAATGAATAAAGCAAAACATGTTCTGGACCAAAAATCACGTTATATTTTTTACTGCTCGCTAGCGTTACCATATCTGAGTTATTGTGTAGAAATATGGGTAAACAACTACAAATGTGTGCTTTATTCACTCACAGTGTTACAAAAAAGATCAATTAGAATAATACATAATGTTGCACATAGAGAACATAAAAACCCTTTATTATTTTTTTTTAGCTAAAATATTGCAGCTGAGATAGGCTCCAGCACCCCCTGCGACTCCGAAAGGGACAAGCGGTAGAAAATGGATGGATGGATGGATGTACAAAGCAAACTATAACCTGCTACCCAAGAATGTACAACAATTATTTTCAACAAAAGAGGTGAAATATAACCTTAGAGGAAAATCTAAATTAAAACATTTGTATGCTCGTACAACACTTAAAACCTTTAGTATATCCATATGTGGAATTCAATTATGGAATGGATTAACAAAAGAAATCAAACAAAGCACCAATATGATTCAGTTTAAGAGATTGTTCAAACTACAAGTGTTCACAAAGTACACAGAACAAGAATTATGATGAATAGAAAAAAAAAAGTTTAGATAAAGATTATTTATGTATTTAATATTTTTTTTTACTTACTATGGTATATTATTTATTTATTATTTATTTATTCACTGTTCTGTTACAGAGAACAAGGAAATGGGATATAATTGATATGGTATGAAAAGGGAGCTCAGCGTCTTCCTACTCCTTTTCGGACGTGCTGTAATGAAACAACTGGAATTGTGTGATGCATTACATTGTAATTGTATGCATGTTCGAAATAAACTGAAACTGAACTGAACTAAATGCATGCAGGCGGACTACTTTTTCAGTCGTAGTGCGAAAACCTGCAAAAATGAATCTGGCTGACATTTGCCACTTCAAATTCTGAACAAAAATATTATTCAAGATGAAGATGCTACCAAAACACATACTATGCAATATTAAATTGCCTCTAATCTTCTACAACAGTCTGAAGTTAAAGTTAAGTTAAGTTAAAGTCCCAGCGATAGTCACACATACACTAGGTGTGGTGAAATTATCCTCTGCATTTGAGCCATCCCCAAAATGGCGGCGCATGGCTATGGCTATGCTGCGGCTCGCTAATGCTCTTGGGAGTGTAGAGCGATTTGGCAAAAAACACCCGTCATTTCTGTCAATTTCATGGCTGGCTCAAAGCGTGAACACTCTGTGATCACATACGACCGACAGACAATTCTGGATGTGGATGGATCGGGTTGTTATAGACTGAAAGATGCATGTACGGTGGACCGCCTCGCTAGCATGGGAATACTTCGCGGACTACATCGAGCGGCCTTTGTAGCAGCGGAGTCAAGTGCTAGCGGTGACCGCCAATGGAGACGACGTAAGCGGTGCGAGCGGAAGCAGAAGCGAGGTTGCCGAGCTGGGCTAACAACAAAGAGAAAAGCTAACCAAAGAAGCGTGGAGTCTCCGGGTAAGAAGCCATTTAAACTAGAACTAGCCGGCGTCAGGCTGGATAATCCCTGCACACATAGCAATTCTCTTAGAATAAAACACAACTCACATAATGTTTTTTCTTTTGTGACCGTGTCAGAGGCAGACATACATTGTACTGAGGTAGCTAACTATGATGCGTTCAGTTTATCGCAACATCAAGCAAACAATCTGAATATCCCCGTCGTATCAATTCCTAGATATGGTCGAAACTATTTAAAGTGCAATACGCATAATAAACGCAACATTATTAATATTGCTACTTCGGATAATTTCAACAAACAATCCTCAAAACAGCCCACTACCTATAATATGGGCTTTTTAAACATAAGATCATTATCTTCCAAAATGTTATTAGTTAATGAAGTCATTAGAGACAACAAACTTGACGTCGTTGGTCTCGCCGAGACCTGGCTCAAACCAGACAATTTTTTTGCGCTAAATGAGGCATCTCCTCCTAACTATACCAATACACATGTTGCCCGACCTCTTAAAAGGGGAGGGGGTGTCGCACTAATATACAATGAAAACTATAATCTTACACCTAACCTAAATAATAAATATAACTCGTTTGAGGTGCTCACTTTGAGGTTTGTCACACCGCTGCCTCTCCACCTGGCTGTTATCTACCGCCCCCTTGGGCCCTATTCGGACTTCATCAGTGAATTCTCAGAGTTTGTTGCTGATCTAGTGACGCACGCCGACAATATAATCATAATGGGGGACTTTAATATCCATATGAATACCCCATCGGACCCTCCATGCCTGGCGCTCCAGACTATAATTGATAGCTGTGGTCTTACACAAACAATAAATGAACCCACGCATCGCAACGGTAATACGATAGATCTGGTGCTTGTCAGGGGTGTCACCACCTCTAAAGTTACGATACTCCCATACACTAAAGTAATGTCCGATCATTACCTTATAAAATTCGAAGTTTTGACTCATTGTCAACAAACTAATAATAATAATAATGATAACTACTATAGCAGCCGCAACATTAATGCTGCCACAACGACGACTCTTACTGACCTACTGCCTTCGGTAATGGCACCATTCCCAAATTATGTGGGCTCTATTGATAACCTCACTAACAACTTTAATGACGCCCTGCACGACACCATTGATAGTGTAGCACCGCTAAAGCTAAAAAGCGCCCCTAAAAGGTGTACCCCATGGTTTACAGAAGAAACTAAAGCCCAGAAATGATCATGTCGAAAGCTGGAACGCAAATGGCGTGCGACTAAACTTGAGGTTTTCCATCAAGCATGGTGTGATAGTTTAATAACTTATAAACGCATGCTTACCTCAGCTAAAGCTAAATATTACTCAAATCTCATCCACCTCAACAAAAATGATCCTAAATTTCTGTTTAGTACAGTAGCATCGCTAACCCAACAAGGGACTCCTCCCAGTAGCTCCACCCACACAGCAGATGACTTTATGAATTTCTTTAATAAGAAAATTGAAGTCATTAGAAAAGAGATTAAAGACAATGCATCTCAGCTACAACTTGGTTCTATTAACACAAATACGGATGCCACCCTCCAAAATAGTTTCTCTCTCTTTGATGAAATAACATTGGAGGAATTGTCAAAATGTGTAAATGGGACAAAACAAACAACATGTTTACTTGACCCAATTCCTGGGAAACTTATCAAGGAGCTTTTTGTATTATTAGGTCCATCAGTGTTAAATATTATAAACTTATCACTTTCCTCTGGCACTGTTCCCCTAGCATTCAAAAAAGCGGTTATTCATCCTCTACTCAAAAGACCTAACCTCGATCCTGATCTCCTGGTAAACTACCGGCCGGTGTCCCACCTTCCGTTTATCTCGAAAATCCTCGAAAAAATTGTAGCACAGCAGCTAAATGAACACTTATCGTCTAACAATCTCTGTGAACCTTTTCAGTCCGGTTTCAGAGGAAATCACTCTACGGAGACAGCCCTCGCAAAAATGACTAATGATCTATTGCTAACGATGGATTCTGATGCTTCATCTATGTTGCTGCTTCTTGATCTTAGCGCCGCTTTCGATACTGTTGATCATAATATTTTATTAGAGCGTATCAAAACGCGTATTGGGATGACAGACTTAGCCTTGTCTTGGTTTAACTCTTATCTTACTGACAGGATGCAGTGTGTCTCCCATAACAATGTGACCTCGGACTATGTTAAGGTAACGTGCGGAGTTCCCCAGGGTTCGGTTCTTGGCCCTGCACTCTTTAGTATTTACATGCTGCCGCTAGGTGACATCATACGCAAATACGGTGTTAGCTTTCACTGTTATGCTGATGACACCCAACTCTACATACCCCTAAAGCTGACCAACACGCCGGATTGTAGTCAGCTGGAGGCGTGTCTTAATAAAATTAAACAATGGATGTCCGCTAACTTTTTGCAACGCAACGCTAAGGAAACGGAAATTCTGATTATCGGTCCTGCTCAGCACCGACATCTATTTAATAATACCACCTTAACATTTGACAACCAAACAATTAAACAAGGCGACTCGGTAAAGAATCTGGGTATTATCTTCGACCCAACTCTCTCGTTTGAGTCACACATTAAGAGTGTTACTAAAACGGCCTTCTTTCATCCCCGTAATATCGCTAAAATTAGTTCCATTTTGTCCACAAGCGATGCTGAGATCATTATCCATGCGTTCGTTACATCTCGTCTCGATTACTGTAACGTTTTGTTTTCGGGCCTCCCTATGTCTAGCATTAAAAGATTACAGATGGTACAAAATGCGGCTGCTAGACTTTTGACAAAAACAAGAAAGTTTGATCATATTACGCCTATACTGGCTCACTTGCACTGGCTTCCTGTGCACCTAAGATGCCACTTTAAAGTTTTACTACTTACGTATAAAATACTACACGGTCAAGCTCCTGCCTATCTTGCCGATTGTATTGTACCATATGTCCCGGCAAGAAATCTGTGTTCAAAGAACTCCGGCTTATTAGTGATTCCCAGAGCCCAAAAAAAGTCTGCGGGCTATAGAGCGTTTTCTATTCGGGCTCCAATACTATGGAATGCCCTCCCGGTAAAAGTTAGAGATGCTACCTCAGTAGAAGCATTTAAGTCTCATCTTAAAACTCATTTGTATACTCTAGCCTTTTAAATAGACTCCCTTTTTAGACCAGTTGATCTGCCGTTTCTTTTCTTTTCTTTTCTACTCTGCTCCCAACCCGGGGTGGACCCTAGCCTGTCCATCGGATGGGGACATCTCTACGCTGCTGACCCGTCTCCACTCGGGATGGTTCCTGCTGGCCCCACCATGGACTGGACTTTCGCTGATGTGTTGGACTTTCACAATATTATGTCAGACCCACTCCACATCCATTGCTTTCGGTCTCCCCTAGAAGGGGGGGGGGGGTGTTTACCCACATATGCGGTCCTCTCCATGGTTTCTCATAGTCATTCACATTGACGTCCCACTAGGGTCAATCAATCAATCAATCAATGTTTATTTATATAGCCCTAAATCACAAGTGTCTCAAAGGGCTGTACAAGCCACAACGACATCCTCGGTACAGAGCCCACATACGGGCAAGGAAAAACTCACCCCAGTGGGATGTCGGTGAATGACTATGAGAAACCTTGGAGAGGACCGCATATGTGGGTAACCCCCCCTCTAGGGGAGACCGAAAGCAACGGATGTCGAGTGGGTCTGACATAACATTGTGAAAGTCCAGTCCACAGTGGATCCAACACATCAGCGGGAGTCCAGTCCACAGCGGGGCCAACAGGAAACCATCCCGAGCGGAGACGGGTCAGCAGCGCAGAGATGTCCCCAACCGATGCACAGGCTAGTGGTCCACCCGGGGTTCCGGCTCTGGACAGCCAGCACTTCATCCATGGCCACTGGACCTATGCAACTCCCCCTCGCAAGGGACAGGGGAGAAGAGGAGAGAAGAAAAGAAACGGCAGATCAACTGGTCTAAAAAAGGGGGGGTCTATTTAAAGGCTAGATTATACAAATGAGTTTTAAGATGGGACTTAAATGCTTCTACTGAGGTAGCATCTCTAACTGTTACCGGGAGGGCATTCCAGAGTACTGGAGCCCGAATAGAAAACGCTCTATAGCCCGCAGACTTTTTTTTGGCTCTGGGAATCACTAATAAGCCGGAGTTCTTTGAACGCAGATTTCTTGTCGGGACATATGGTACAATACAATCGGCGAGATAGGCTGGAGCTAAACCGTGTAGTATTTTATACGTAAGTAGTAAAACCTTAAAGTCGCATCTTAAGTGCACAGGAAGCCAGTGCAAGTGAGCCAGTATAGGCGTAATATGATCAAACTTTCTTGTTTTTGTCAAAAGCCTTTGCTACCGCATTTTGTACCAACTGTAATCTTTTAATGCTAGACATAGGGAGGCCCGAAAATAATACGTTACAGTAATCGAGACGAGACGTAACGAACGCATGAATAATGATCTCAGCGTCGCTAGTGGACAAGATGGAACGAATTTTAGCGATATTACGGAGATGAAAGAAGGCCGTTTTAGTAACACTCTTAATGTGTGACTCAAAAGAGAGAGTTGGGTCGAAGATAATACCCAGATTCTTTACCGAGTCTCCTTGTTTAATTGTTTGGTTGTCAAATGTTAAGGTGGTATTATTAAATAGATGTTGGTGTCTAGCAGGACCGATAATCAACATTTCCGTTTTCTTAGCGTTGAGTTGCAAAAAGTTAGCGGACATCCATTGTTTAATTTCATTAAGACACGCCTCCAGCTGACTACAGTCCGGCGTGTTGGTCAGCTTTAGGGGCATGTAGAGTTAGTGTCATCAGCATAACAGTGAAAGCTAACACCGTACTTGCGTATGATGTCACCCAGCGGCAGCATGTAAATACTAAAGAGTGCAGGGCCAAGAACCGAACCCTGGGGAACTCCGCACGTTACCTTGACATAGTCCGAGGTCACATTGTTATGGGAGACGCACTGCATCCTGTCAGTAAGATAAGAGTTAAACCAAGACAAGGCTAAGTCTGACATACCAATACGTGTTTTGATACGCTCTAATAAAATATTATGATCGACGGTATCGAAAGCGGCGCTAAGATCAAGAAGCAGCAACATAGATGACGCATCAGAATCCATCGTTAGCAATAGATCATTAGTCATTTTTGCGAGGGCTGTCTCCGTAGAGTGATTTGCCCTGAAACCGGATTGAAAAGGTTCACAGAGATTGTTAGTCACTAAGTGTTCATTTAGCTGCTGTGCAACAATTTTTTCGAGAATTTTGGAAATAAACGGAAGGTGGGAGACCGGTCGGTAGTTTACCAGGAGGTCAGGATCGAGGTTAAGTCTTTTGAGCAGAGGATGAATAACCGCTTTTTTGAATGCTAGGGGAACAGTGCCGGAGGAAAGTGATAAGTTTATAATATTTAACACTGATGGACCTAATAATACAAACAGTTCCTTGATAAGTTTCCCAGGAAGTGGGTCAAGTAAACATGTTGTTTGTTTTGTCCCACTTACACGCTGTAATAATTCCTCTAATGTTATTTCATCAAAAAGAGAGAGACTATTTTGGAGGGCAGTGTCCGTCGTATATACAGTCGTATTTGTGTTAATAGAACCCAGTTGTAGCTGGGATGCGTTGTCTTTAATCTCCTTTCTAATGACTTCAATTTTCTTATTAAAGAAATTCATAAAATCATCTGCCGAGTGGGTGGAGCTACTGGGAGGAGTCCCTTGTTGGGTTAGCGATGCTACTGTACTAAACAGAAATTTAGGATCATTTTTGTTGAGGCGGATGAGATTTGAGTAGTATTTAGCTTTAGCTAAGGTAAGCATGCGTTTATAAGTTATTAAACTATCACTCCATGCTTGATGGAAAACCTCAAGTTTAGTCGCGCGCCATTTGCGTTCCAGTTTTCTACATGATAATTTATGAGCTGTAATTTCTTCTGTAAACCATGGGGTGCGCCTTTTAGGGGCCCTTTTTTTGCTTTAGCGGTGCTATACTATCAATAATTTCGCGCAAGGCATCGTCAAAGTTGTTAGTGAGGTTATCAATAGAGCCGACATAATTTGGGAATGGTGCCATTACCGAAGGCAGTAGGTCAGCAAGAGGGTGAGTTTTCCTTGTCCGTATGTCGTTGTGGCTTGTACAGCCCATTGAGACACTTGTGATTTAGGGCTATATAAATAAACATTGATTGATTGATTGATGTTCACCCCCTGGGAGGTGAGGTGAGCAGTGAGTAGCAGCGGTGGCCACGCTCGGGAATCATTTGGTGATTTAAGCCCCAAATCCAAACCTTGATGCTGAGTGCCAAGCAGGGAGGCAATGGGTACCATTTTTATAGTCTTTGGTATGACTCGGCCGGGGTTTGAACTCAAAACCTGCCAGTCTCAGGGCA
The DNA here is from genome assembly GCF_033978785.1 of Entelurus aequoreus. Classification (NCBI taxonomy): domain Eukaryota; kingdom Metazoa; phylum Chordata; class Actinopteri; order Syngnathiformes; family Syngnathidae; genus Entelurus; species Entelurus aequoreus. The sequence continues at coordinate 46,088,875 of NC_084737.1, forward strand.
GACACTCTAACCACAAGGACACTGAGCAGGTTGAAGCAGCCCCACCAGCGTTTGGAACTAAAGTGGGTGTTCTAAAATGTGCTGAAACGCGTTAGAAAACAAGCCTAAAATCACTACTGTGTCTATTTAGGGGCGATTTTACCTCAAGACATTTTTAGGCCCAGAACTGTAAAAAAAAAGTGCCAATGTTGTCAGCATTGAAGGGGCCCTTTCATGAAGTGACGCTCTTTTAAACTGTCCAACTATTTATATGTGGACTCGCATATGAATATGAATATGAATCACCAAAATGTTATCAAATCCCAAATGCTGCCAAGTACTCTATCGAAAAGTTTTACCCTGGAAATTATTTATTGAATAGTTTGATTGTGTGCATTGTGTTCTAGATAGATAGACGGATAGATCGACTTGTATTCATCTCACAATGAGAAATAATATGGTTGCAGCGCAGGTTTTTACATTCAGTAGCAGACGTCAAATGTAATGAAAAACTAAACATTTTTAATAAATAATACATATTGCACACTACGGTTGCACTATGTATAAATACAATTATGCATACACACAAAGCACAGACAAAAAATCACTTCATATTCTCTACTGCTCACTAGTGTTACCATATCTGAGTTACTGTGTAGAAATATGGGGAAATAACTATAAAAGTACACTTCATTCATTAACGGTGTTACAAAAAAGATCAGTTAGAATAATACATAATGTTGGATATAGAGAACATACAAATCCTTTATTTATTGAATCAAAGATACTGAAATTCCACGACACAGTGAATTTGCAAACAGCTAAAATTATACACAAAGCAAACTATAACCTGCTACCCAAGAATATACAACAATTCTTCTCAAAAAAAGAGGAGAAATATAATCTTAGAGAAAAATTTAATTTAAAACATTTGTACGCACGTACAACACTTAAGACCTTCAGTATATCAGTATGTGAAATTCAATTATGGAATGGATTAAGCAAAGCAATCAAACAATGTACTAATATGATCCACTTCAAGAAACTCTTCAAACTTAAAGTGTTTACAAAGTACAAAGAAGAAGAACCATGATAAACATACTGAATTTATTTAATTCATCCATTCTTTCACTCTCAAAATAATCTTACTTATCTCATCATATGAAATGTAACTTACTTCACCAATTATTATGTATCTATTTATTTGTATTGTGATTACTTTGGAGTACATTGTGAATACATTGAGAACAGGAAGTGAACTAAAAAGTTTAGCAACTGTTATGTAAAAGAAAAGGGGTAGGATTAAATAAGCTCTGCTTCTTCCTACTCCTTTTCGAACATGTTGAAAAGAGAAACTGGAAATTGTGATGTATCATGTTGTATGCTTGCATGTTCGAAATAAACTCAAACTCAAACTCAAACTCAAACAGTGTTATTGTATATCATTCATCCATCCATTTACTACCGCTTGTCCCTCTCAGGGTCACAGTGGGGCTGGAGCTTATTTCAGCTGCATTTGGGTATGTAAGCCAAATCATCTCACAACTGTTTGGCCAGAACAAAACATGGTAATAAAAAGAGCACAACCTGTATTCCAAAACTGTATATAGTTGATGATGGCCTGTTCTGATGAATGGGGATTAAAATACGCTAATGTTAATACGAGGGGCTGCTGACCTTCCACAGAGATTGACTTTACAGCGTTGGAAATGGAAGTCAGTAAATCAGGGGGCTGAGACGGCACTCTTCCCAACGTGTCACTCCCCGCTCTGACAAAGTCAGCTGGTACAGGAGCACATTAATCACAAAACACAGAGCGCCAATACTGTGGTGCACGTGTTGCAGTTTACCATCTGTTTGCACTGACCGCAGTAGTTGAATGCATACAGCAGTGAACAATGTCAAGTAAAAACATTGTAATTTCCTCCTATGTTGTACTCCACATCTATAGTCAGTGTTTCCTATACATTCATTATTTATGGCTGCTACAAATATTAGCAGTTGCTTATCAACACAAGAAACTGTTATTGTGAATGTGGTATGCATTATAACGCCACTTCTTAACACACCTCACACTGTACGGTATGCACCTGGTGCCTCATGTACAACTACTTGCATGCATTTCTAACCCAAAACATGGCGTGTACTCTAATTCTGAAATAATATCCAAATGTATGAAACTGTGTGTACGCATGAATCCATGCACATTTCTTTTAAACATCCCAATTAATATGAAATTGAACAATGCCATAGTACCCTGTTCACACCCCCATTTAAATACACAAATTAACATGAACATGAGTTTACCCTCTCTGCAAAATCAGAAAACCTAAAGAAAATGAAAAAAATGTTTTTACTAAAAGCAATATTATATATAATACATTTAGTTTAACTTGCAAAAAACAGCAAGTCACTAACTTAATATTTAACCACTGACTCGTCATGGTGTTCTAAAGACGGGATAGAACTTGGGGGAGCAAATGTTTATCACAGGGATTAAAGTATGGACTAGTGTTGTAACGATACCAATATGTTGGTACCGGCACCAGTACTTAAATTATTTAGGTACTTTTTGGTACTTTTCTAAATAAAGGGGACCACAAAAAAATTGCATTATTGGCTTTATTTTAACAAAAAATCTTAGGGTACATTAAACATATGTTTCTTATTGCAGTCATTAAATAAAAGAGTGAACATACTAGACAACTTGTCTTTTGGTAGTAAGTAAACAAACATCCATCCATCCATTGTCTACCGCTTGTCCCTAAAGGTTCCTAATTAGTCTGCTGACGTATGCAGTAACATATTGTATCATTTATCATTGTATTATTTTGTCAACATTATTAAGGACAAGTGGTAGAAAATTAATTATTAATATACTTGTTCATTTACTGTTAATATCTGCTTACTTTCTCTTTTAACATGTTCTGTCTACACTTCTGTTAAAATGTAATAATGACTTATTCTTCTGTTGTTTGATACTTTACATTAGTTTTGTATGATACCAGAAATTTGGGTAGCAATCCGATACCAAGTCGCTACAGGATCATGCATTGGTCATATTCAAAGTCCTCATGTGTCCAGGGACATAATTCCTGAGTTTATAAACATAATATACATTTAAAAAAAACAAAAGAAGACGTTGTGATGCCAAAAAATATCAACGTAATCATAGTAGTATCGACTAGATACGTGCCTGTACTTGATATCATTACAGTGGATGTTAGGTGTAGATCCACCCATGGCATTTGTTTACATTTTGACACCGGTGAGTCTCTCCCTTGTTATGTTTGTTGTAATAGAAATACACAATAAATAAGACATAAACAAGTGGTCCCTGCATACCATGCAATAGCGGTCGTGAGTTTGAAAAATACATTTTAGGAACACTCTAGCGATGTTCAACTAATCAGTGTTTGACAGCACAGCCCGCTCCCGAAAATGGTCAGGGTAGCTGAAAAGTCCCACTTAGTTAGGAGGAACTCTGAAAGGTTCCTGAAGAACTACATATACCAGGGTAGTTTTTATTGGAAACACTGGGGGAACTTTATTTAAACAAAGGGTAAATGGGAAAGGGTTGTGGAAAAGGGCCTAAGGTACAGAGACATGCTGGATAAAAACCTACTCCAGAGCGCTCTTGAACTAAGACTGGAGCGGCTGTTCATCTATCAGCAGGACAAGGACCCTAAGCACACAGCCAACATATCGAAGGAATGGCTTCAGGACAACTCTGTAAATGTCCTTGACTGACCCAGCAAGAGCCTAGACTCTGACTGAACATCTCTAGAGAGATCTGCAAATGCCTGTGCATCCAAGTGAAGTGAAGTAAATTATATTTATATAGCACTTTTCTCTAGTGACTCAAAGCGCTTTTACATAGTGAAACCCAATATCTAAGTTACATTTAAACCAGTGTGGGTGGCACTCGGAGCAGGTGGGTAAAGTGTATTGCCCATGGACAAAAACGGCAGTGACTAGGATGGCGGAAGCGGAGATCGAACCTGGAACCCTCAAGTTGCTGGCACGGCCACTCTACCAACCGAGCTACACCGCCCCAACCTGATGGAGCTTGAGAGGTGCTGCAAAAACGAATGGGCGAAACTATCCAAAATAGGTGTGCCAAGTTTGTGGCATCGTATTCAATCAATCAATCAATCAATCAATGTTTATTTATATAGCCCTAAATCACAAGTGTCTCAAAGGGCTGTACAAGCCACAACGACATCCTCGGTACAGAGCCCACATACGGGCAAGGAAAAACTCACCCCAGTGGGACGTCGGTGAATGACTATGAGAAACCTTGGAGAGGACCGCATATGTGGGTAACCCCCCCCCCTCTAGGGGAGACCGAAAGCAATGGATGTCGAGTGGGTCTGACATAACATTGTGAAAGTCCAGTCCACAGTGGATCCAACACATCAGCGGGAGTCCAGTCCACAGCGGGGCCAACAGGAAACCATCCCGAGCGGAGACGGGTCAGCAGCGCAGAGATGTCCCCAACCGATGCACAGGCTAGTGGTCCACCCGGGGTCCCGACTCTGGACAGCCAGCACTTCATCCATGGCCACCGGACCTATGCAACTCCCCCTCGCAAGGGACAGGGGAGAAGAGGAGAGAAGAAAAGAAACGGCAGATCAACTGGTCTAAAATAGGGGGGTCTATTTAAAGGCTAGATTATACAAATGAGTTTTAAGATGGGACTTAAATGCTTCTACTGAGGTAGCATCTCTAACTGTTACCGGGAGGGCATTCCAGAGTACTGGAACCCGAATAGAAAATGCTCTATAGCCCGCAGACTTTTTTTTGGCTCTGGGAATCACTAATAAGCCGGAGTTCTTTGAACGCAGATTTCTTGTCGGGACATATGGTACAATACAATCGGCGAGATAGGCTGGAGCTAAACCGTGTAGTATTTTATACGTAAGTAGTAAAACCTTAAAGTCGCATCTTAAGTGCACAGGAAGCCAGTGCAAGTGAGCCAGTATAGGCGTAATATGATCAAACTTTCTTGTTTTTGTCAAAAGCCTTGCAGCCGCATTTTGTACCAACTGTAATCTTTTAATGCTAGACATAGGGAGACCCGAAAATAATACGTTACAGTAATCGAGACGAGACGTAACGAACGCATGAATAATGATCTCAGCGTCGCTAGTGGACAAGATGGAACGAATTTTAGCGATATTACGGAGATGAAAGAAGGCCGTTTTAGTAACACTCTTAATGTGTGACTCAAACGAGAGAGTTGGGTTGAAGATAATACCCAGATTCTTTACCGAGTCGCCTTGTGTAATTGTTTGGTTGTCAAATGTTAAGGTGGTATTATTAAATAGATGTTGGTGTCTAGCAGGACCGATAATCAGCATTTCCGTTTTCTTAGCGTTGAGTTGCAAAAAGTTAGCGGACATCCATTGTTTAATTTCATTAAGTATTCAAAAAGACTCGAGGCTGTAATTTCTGCCAACCGTGGACGAGCAAAGGCTGTGAATACTTACGTACATGTAATTTCTTAGTATTTAATTTTTTACAAATTTACAAAAAATAAAAAAACAAAAACGAAAAAAAAAATGTTTCACATTGATATTACGGGTATTGTATGTAAAATTTTGGGAACAAAAATTAATGTATTCAATTTTGGAAAAAGGCTGTAACATAACAAAATGTTGAAAAAGTGAAGCGCTTTGAATACTTTCCGGATGCTGAGTGCCAAGCAGGGAGGTAATGGGTCCCATTTTTATAGTCTTTGGTATGACTTGACTCTAACCACAAGGCCACTGAGCAGGCCTTTATACGGACATATTTGAACATCATATATGATCTGTACATTCAATAAATGAAAATGTTTCCTGTTGACACACATAAATTCATCATGTGGCACTTTTATAACGATGTGTGTATAGCGATTACATTAGGAAAACCCTGTCTTGATGCAAATTGCGCTTTAATGTTGACCGGTTCAACTGCATTGTATGAGAATTTGATACATTTGGCTGCCCACAAGCTGCTGGCAACCCCAGTGTGGTCATCACCTCTATGGAAAGGCAGCACATGGATCCTCTTTGAACTGTGTTCCACAGTCGGCTCTTAGCTCCGCGCACAGTTCCAGGAAGATTGCCCTCGGGAACATGAAGTGGCTGATGAGTCAGTTTTCATCATGTGCCTGTCTGTCTCTGAACACACATTCTCTTCGTATTGCACCATTTACCTTTTATCATCCGTTTTTGTGTGTATGCATCCTTTGTACAAGAGGCCACTGGTCTGCCAGAGAATAAGAAGACACACAGTAGCAGAAGGGATCAGCGTTGCCAACTTAGCGATTTGTTTAGTAAGTATTCAGACCCATCTAGATACTCTTTTTCAAAAAAACAACCTGCGACAAGTTTAAGGACTATTTCTAGTGATATTAAAAGCATGTTTGGCTCTTCTCGACCAGCAATGAGTGCTGCTGTGGGCCCCTCCCACATCTTGTGACATAAAAAACAAAGTTATTTTGCATTTCTAAACATTTGTTTTTAACTTGCTCTCTGTCTCACCCACAACGTCATTCCTCTCTCATGGAAGGTCTGATACAATTACATGCACATGCGTCATGGCCAATTATGCAAATTAGACAACAACGTCATTTAGCACACACCCACACACACACACCTCTCTTCCTGAGCAACCCACCACCCCAAAGAGATGCACTTCTATGGGAAACACTGATAATATCTATACACACAAACACAATACTGCTACTTATTTATGTATTGGTGAGCTGCGCAGCTTTAATGGCGTCTGGGAGTGAGGTTTTACCAATGCTCTAACAAACGGCCACACTAACTGCAACTCTTTTAGGTTTTGCTCACATTTGCTTTCTTCTACAAAACCCAAAACCAGTGAAGTTGGCACGTTGTGTAAATCATAAATAAAAACCGAATACAATGATTTGCAAATCCTTTTCAATTTATATTCAATTGAATACACTGCAAAGACAAGATACTTAACGTTTGAACTGAGAAACTTTTGTCAATTTTGTAAATATTAGCTCATTTGGAATTTGATGCCTGCAACATGTTTTAAAAAAAAGCTGGCACACGCGGCAAAAAGACTGAGAACGTTGAGGAATGCTCAGCAAACACGTATTTGCACGCTGTACTGTACTTGTGCTGTGCAATGACAATACATTTGCGTCTAATCTAATATAATCTAATCTAATTTGGAACATTGGGGGCATGGTTAAGAGGGGAGGAGTATATTTACAGCTAGAATTCACCAACTCGAGTATTTCATATATATATATATATATATATATATATATATATATATATATATATATATATATATATATATATATATTTATATATATATATATATATATATATATATATATATATATATATATATATATATTTATATATATATATATATATATATATATATATATATATATGAAATACTTGACTTTCAGTGAATTCTAGCTATATATATATATTATTACACATATAAATAAAAGAAATACTTGAATTTCATTGTTCAGGCTATCAGGCTATCCAGTACATGGCAGTATTGTCCTGTTTAAGAGTGTCACAACATTGATGTTTACGGCAGACTAACTGCTTTACGGTAGACAAAAACGTGACTGCTGTTGTTGTGTGTTGTTACCGCGCTGGGAGGACGTTAATGAAACTGCCTAACAATAAACCCACATAAGAAACCGAGAACTCGCCCTCGATCATTCTACAGTTATAACGTCATGGGGCAGGCACGCTGTTTATATCATGGGAAAGCGGACGTGAAAACAGACTGTCGCCGCTGTCCCCACTCAGGTCCGCATGGAGCTGGAGGGGGCGTGGCCTCCAGCTCCGGCTGAATTCCGGGAGATTTTCGGGAGAAAATTTCTTCCGGGAGGTTTTCGGGAGAGGCGCTGAATTTCGTGAGTCTACCGGAAAATCCGGGAGGGTTGGCAAGTATGCAATAGGGTCAGCCTCAGGCCCATTATTTAGCTCTGCCATTGTTGGGCTGCGAGCGCCCCATACAGGGCCGCCAAAAAGTATCTCATACTCAGCTGTGGTCTGTATGAGTTACAGCAGTACTCAGTTGTAATAAACTTTTCTTTCACTTGTGGCAGTAATGACAATATCAAACAAATATGAGAAGTCTGAAACCTAAAGTCATATAGAAGTTTATTTAGTGCAAAAATTATGACTGAAGGGGTAAAGCTGAATTGTATGTACATATATTTTATTTGTCAGTTTTTAACACATGGTTTCATATTATTTGACAAGGTTTATCATGTTAAACGGTAAGTAGGTTAGATATTGAATACCACAAAAATCAAGGATAAGATTACTAATTTACTGTTAATATTTCAGTGGGTCCCAGACCCCTGTGTAGTACAAAAGTTGGGCCCTAAATTCATTTACTGTATATTGCCTATTCATTATGTATTACTGTTTTTCTAAAGACTTGCCGGGACCTGAGTCCAAATTCTGTACTGTACAGGTGCAAATGTGTACGTATATGACAAATAAAGCTCCTTGACTCTTCCTAGAATCCTTGATCCTTGAATTAGGTCTTGACTTCATGCTCGACCTATGTTGTTTTTCTTCTGCTGTTTCCTGATTAAACAACTTCTTGCCTGCACTTGCTCGCCTTTTCTGCATGTTGGGATCACAACAACAGCCGACATGCGGCTTTGTCACATTTGGCCACTAGATGAGACCAAACCAATCAGAGCACGCTCTTCAGTAGCGTGGCCACTGATTGGCTCAGCCTCAGGCAGCATTACTATATTACATTAAAGGCCTACTGAAAATATTTTGTTTATTTAAACGGGGATAGCAGATCCATTCTATGTGTCATACTTGATCATTTCACGATATTGCCATATTTTTGCTGAAAGGATTTAGTAGAGAACAACGACGATAAAGTTCGCAACTTTTGGTCGCTGATAAAAAAAAAGCCTTGCCCTTACCGGAAGTAGCGTGACGTCACAAGCTGGAGGGCTGCTCACATTTCCCTATTGTTTACAATGCAGCGAGAGAGATTCGGACCGAGAAAGTGACGATTACCCCATTAATTTGAGCGAGGATGAAAGATTTGTGGATGAGGAACGTGAGAGTGAAGGAAACTTAGGTACAAGGGCTCATTGGATTCCACACTTTCTCCTTTTTCTATTGTCGTTCACGGATTTGTATTTCAAACCACCTCGGATACTATATCCTCTTGAAAATGAGAGTCGAGAACGCGAAATGGACATTCACAGTGACTTTTATCTCCACGACAATACATCGGCGAAACACTTTAGCTACGGAGCTAACGTGATAGCACCGGGCTCAAATGCAGATAGAAACAAAATAAATAAACCCCTGACTGGAAGGATAGACAGAAAATCAACAATACTATTAAACCCTGGACATGTAAATACACGGTTAATGCTTTCCAGCTTGGCGAAGCTTAAAAATGCTGTTGCTAACGACGCCATTGAAGCTAACTTAGCAACGGGACCTCACAGAGCTATGATAAAAACATTAGCGCTCCACCTACGCCAGCCAGCCCTCATCTGCTCATCAACACCCGTGCTCACCTGCGTTCCAGCGATCGACGGAAGGACAAAGGACTTCACCCGATCATCCGTGCGGTCGGCGGCTAGCGTCGGCTAGCGTCGGCTAGCGTCGGCTAGCGCGTCTGCTATCCTAGTCAAAGTCCTCCTGGTTGTGTTGTTACAGTCAGCCGCTAATACACCGATCCCACCTACTACTTTCTTCTTTGCAGTCTTCATTGTTCATTAAACAAATTGCAAAAGATTCACCAACACAGATGTCCAGAATACTGTGGAATTTTGAGATGAAAACAAAGCTATTTTGTATTGGATTCAATGGTGTACTAATACTTCCGTTTAGCTAGTGACGTCACACGCTTACGTCATCATACATAGACGTTTTCAACCGGAAGTTTCGCGGGAAATTTAAAATTGTTAAAGTTAACCCGGCCATATGGGCATGTGTTGCAATGTTAAGATTTCATCATTGATGTATAAACTATCAGACTGCATGGTCGGTAGTAGTGGGTTTCAGTAGGCCTTTAAAAGAGTGTGTAAATGTGTCTAAAGGGTGTTATTTCATGTCTGGGCTCCTGGTACATAGAACAATATATCTAGAAGGTAGTAAAAATGTTAGTTGTTTTGTTTTTTTTATGCTAGAGCTATCAAAACATTCAATTTGCAATTAATGATTCCCACTTTGCTGAAATTAATTTGACCAAAGTCATCTACGGAATCAATTAACAGCGATAAACGGGGGATTACTGCATCTTAAGAAAAAAATGTACCCATGAGTCTTTAATTTGTCTTCTCGTGGTGTCAACTGCCCCCTGCCTCCGAGGTTTTCTTCACCTGTTAATTTTACGTTGTTTGGAGCTGTGCCATGACCCGTCACTGAGACTGTGTAGAACGTCCACTCTGATGATCGTCCAGTCAAAGTGTGTACTTGCAGGACGGGAACGTCCTAGTCATATGTTAATACATTACTAAAAAGGCGAGCACGATCAAATTAAGGTGTTTATATGCATTTAAAAAAACTGGATTCAAGCAAATTTGTGCAATAATATTTTTTTTTACTGCACGTAAGCGTGTATGTGAAGGTCCTCACAAGGCTTGATGAGAGAAGTCATTCAATTGTATTGACCAGCAAAGAGCCCCAAAGAGACTCGGCTGTAGTCCCTTTATAGACTGACCCTCTGCGATTCAACATGCATAGGCCACAGGCTAGTGAGGGCCAGGGGGGGAATTTACCTTCCCCCCACAGGTCAGGGTCTTGACCCGATACTCTAAGCCAAAGCCCACTCCCAAGCCCAAGTGTGGCCCGCTCCACTCAATACCCTTTTAATTGCATTGGAATGGTTTGCGACCTATCGATTAATACGTGTATTTATGTCGTTCTGGGCCCACAGGCTACATTGTATTTCTGTGTGGCATATTCATTTATTTACCTATCCGCCCCGCCCCTCATGCATCATCCATATATCTATCCATCTCTCCTCCGAGAGCACTTCAATTCAAGGGCTCCCATAATTACTGCAGCCCTATAATTGAGTGCTTTGATTTAGGATTTTAGTGTTCCCTCTCCCCTGCCACTGCCATCACTTGCTTTACGCCTCTCCCAATGAAAGACAGAGGGATGAGATATGGAAATAGAAAAATGGGAGATGGAAACCACAAGATACCCCCCACCCACCCACCCACCCCCCCCACACACACACACACATCCACAACCTCACACACACTCTCTTATCAGAATCTACTGTTTCTGTCGACCATGAGGGGAGGGGTAAGCTGATAATTACTGGGGGAGATTCATGCAAATCGATGCCAAATTAAAGCATTATAAAGGCTTTTATCAGCTTTTCCTTTGCAAATTGAAGACGATAAAAACCAATTTGAGAGGCGAGAGAAATGGCCCCAGTCCATTCATTTAAAAAAAGAAAAAAAAGAATTGCAATTATGCTAACACCAATTGACTCCAAAACCCCTTTTCTTAACTCACTTACTTATTCATAATTAATTAATTTCTTACTAAACTGGGCATGGAGAACAATCGGGTCCAGTGTCTTCCTTTTTCTCTATACTCTCCAAATACAGGAGTAAGGCTGCACACGATATTGTTGAGGGCTCATTTCCATATTTTATCTTTGACGGGGGCTCTGTTTTCTCTAAGGTTGCTCTATCAGCCTTGGGGCAGCAATAAAACTGACTCCAAGCTGGGATTCTGCAACTGTAGCTTTGCAAATAGACGGCAGAAAAGAAAGACGCTGGGAGAGAATGAGAACTTTGAAGAAATGCCCTTGAACCACATACCGTTCCTGGCACAGTTAAAACACAAAAATACATACATTTGTTTTCCATTTGGTCAATTGACCTTAACTCGGGGCTTGTCACTAAAACATGGAGTTCCCTGCATTGACGTCATGGCCGGTGAGTCCATTACAGTTGTAAAGTTCAAGGCTACGTGTTTGAGGAAAAACAGCTTTTCCGAGAAAGAGAAACAGCGCAGACTCAACATAGATAAGGCCCAACAGTGTTATAGAGCAACACAGGGAGAATGGCCGCCTGACACACAATCAGCTCAGGGCTTTCTCATCTGATCCATTAGACATTCAACACCTCACTTACAGTGCGCTCGACACAGGCGCCGCTCTTGTGCTCATATCTTCCACCTGAGCGCAGTGACAGGACAGACCAAACACATGTGGAGCAGTAGACTAGGGGTCGGGGGTGCAGAGAGATAATCTGTCACCCTGCAGGATCTTTGCACTGCACAAGAAACCCCCGTGCCACTGTATCTGACCAGTACATTTGCAGACATAAGTGGGTGCATTTGCATCCTACCAGCATATACTATTAAGACTATTTTAGTTGAATTTGAAAAAAATTGGGGCCGGGCGAACTTTGATTGACCTATAACAAAATCTTCAGTAACTCAAAACCAGCACAAATACCCACAAACAAACCAGCACAAGCATAGCACATACTATTCAGAGTATTTTAACAAAGTTTTGCATGCCAAATTCATGCAGGTCTGTAATTGAGATGGTTACCACTTTGCAGTTTTCTTCCGCTCTTCTGTGAAGACCTTTTCTATGTTAAAGTTAAAGTCCCAACAATTGTCACACACACACTGGGTGAAATTTGTCCTCTGCGTTTGACCCATCCCTATGTTCACCCCCTGGGAGGTGAAGGGAGCAGTGAGCAGCACGGGAATCATTTGGTGTTTTAACCACCAATTCCAACCCTTGATGCTGAGTGCCAAGCAGGGAGGCAATGGGTCCCATTTTTTGTAGTCTTTGGTATGACATGGCCGGGGTTTTGAACTCACGACCTCAAAGTCTCAGGGCGGACACTCTAACCACAAGGACACTGAGCTGTGCCTTTGGTTAATTGTTGTCCTTTCATCCCAAACTCACCTTTTTATGAGTCTTGCTTTGTGCACTGAAGCACAGTCTGGAACAGAAAAGGGCCTTCTCCAGAATCTTCTCACAAAGTTGGAAGCCTAGAAATGTTCGAAATGTCTTGGTATTTTGTTGACATAAGATTTAGGGGGAACGAATGAGTCTAGTCATAGGCCGACTCCTTCTTCTCCTTGTTGTTTATTTAACGTATTAAAGGTGTCTAATGACTTTTGTCTGCATACCTATATTGCGTCACTCAACCAATTCACACAAATCAATTTATGAACTAATTGCTCATAAAAGCAGTTGACCCACAAACAATACAAATGTTCACAAACGACTGTCCTTTAGGCTGTGTACAACACAATCTGGTCTGTGTTTGAGCGGCAAACAGCTCCAGCTCAACGTCTCAACGCTGCTAAAGCCAGCGGTGGGTAGAGTTGCCAAAAATTGTAGGTATACTGCTACTTTACAGTAACATGACTCAAGTAATAGTAAAAGGTAGGCATACTGTATTTCCCAGACCATAGGGCGCACCAGATTATAAGGCACACTACTGATGAGCGGGTCTATTCAGGTCTATTTTCATACAAAAGGCGCACCGGATTATAAGGCGCATTAAAGGAGTCATATTATGATTTTTTTCTAAATTTAAAACACTTCCTTGTGGTCTACATCCGTGGTCCCCAACCACCGATTGGTACCGTGCCGCACAAGAAATAAATAAAAAAAATGTATATATATATATATATATATATATATATATATATATATATATATATATATATATATATATATATATATATATTTTTTGTTTGTTTGTTTGTTTGTTTTGTTTTGTTATTAAATCAACATAAAAAACACAAAATATACATTATATATCAATATAGATCAGGGGTCACCAACCTTTTTGAAACCAAGGGCTACTTCTTGGGTACTGATTAATGCGAAGGGCTACCAGTTAGATAAATTGCCAGAAGTAGCCAATTTGCTCAATTTACCTTTAACTCTGTTATTATTAATAATTAATTATATTTATCTCTGTGGAAACACTGATCATCTTAATGATTTCTCACAATAAATATATATAGAAACAGATAAATATCAATATGCAACACTTTATTTTTATATTTTCTCTAAGTGCACATTTTTCAAATTGAACATTTTCAAATGATCACTTCTAAGACAGTCTTGTGAAATCACAATATCCCATTTTAACTAGGTAGCCACTAACATTTTTAACAAATCATGAATTACTGTGCACCATGTTTGTACAAATAATAACTCATGTAAAATACAAAAGTAAACTCTCAAATTTTTAAATCATGTCACACTTTGAACTGGACACCAAATCTGTTATCTGTTTCTTTGTCAGTTAGTGGGAAGCCTGGCATTGCATGCTGTTAACTAGTGTGTTGTACTCTGGTGTGTAACTTGACACTGCAACTCTGAGTGAGTCTTGCAGATGTGCATCAGTGAGGCGTGTTCTGTGTTTGTTCTTGATGAAGTTCATGTCAGAAAAGGCTGATTCACAAAGATAAGATTTTTCCTCATTGTTTGCGGAACCTTCTTAATCTTTTGGACATATTTTCACAGCAATCTGGCCTTAAGCTCAATTATGATAAATGTAAAATGTTAAGGATCGGAAATCTGAAGGGAACGTCCTTTCGAATGGAATGCAAAGTGCCTGTTTTGTGGACAGATGGACCAGTTAACATACTTGGTGTTGTTGTCCCAGAAAATCTGGAAGATCTAGGCTCAGTAAATTATGATAATCGACTAAGAAAGCTGGACAAAATTATGCAATTATGGAAAGGGAATTCCCTAACCTTGTATGGTAAAATGTCTATTGCCAACTCGTTAATTATTCCTCAATTTATTTATTTGTTTTTGTTATTACCAGCTCCATCACAAAACTTTTTTAAGATTTATGAGCAGAGGGTCTTCGATTTTGTCTGGAACGGCAAACCAGAAATGATTAAAAGAAAGGTTTTGTACAAAGAGTATGAATATGGGGGCCTGAAACTTCTCAACCTTGAAGCTATGTGTCTGTCTTTAAAAGCGTCAATTGTTCCAAAGATGTATTTAAACATTGAGTGGTACACAAATGTCCTGTTGGACAAAAAACATGTACTGTATCAAAATAAATGGTATCCTTTTTTACAAGTGATCCCCTCCCAGAGAGTCTGCTGGGAAACATGGCGGGGTTCATAAAGGAAACAATCCACTCATAGTGATGTTTTCAATTTTATGTGCCAGAAAAAAGAGACGATATTTTGCAGCAGTTAATATGGATGAACTCTAATATTGTAATAGATGGAAAGCCTTTCTTTTGGAAAAATATGTTTGAAAGAGGAATCATTTTTGTCAATGATATTATCAATGAGAATGGTAAAATTATGAAGTATGATGAATTTAGAGCTATGTATGGTGATGCTTGCTCAAGTTTTTCATTTTATCAACTAACTGGAGTAATTGGGAAAAGATGGAAACAAATAATTAATTATGGAACTGCTAAATTATTAGTTTGTAAACCTCTAATAAGAAATTCTAGTTGGCAAAAAGGAACTAAAATAAATAGAAAAATATATAATTTTTATTTAATAAAGAAATCTTTGAAGGCTGCCTCATACAACACAAATGGAAAATGGGAGGACTTTTTTGACTGCCCGTTGCCATGGGATGCCATATTCAAACTAATCTATAAAACCACTATCGATGTGCAAAATCGTTATTTTCAAATTAAAATTATTTATAACTTCTTACCCACAGGGAAAATGTTAAAATTATGTAAAATGAGAGAGTCAGATGATTGCCGATTTTGTTGTCAGGAGCCTGAATCCACCCTGCATTTGTTTTGGTATTGTCATATTGTGTCTTTGTTTTGGGTGGAAGTTGAAAAAATGTGTTTAAGGATTGGTTTGTTTATGAAGCTTAATGTGGTTAATGTTATTTTAGGAGAGTTCATTGACAATCATGATTTAGTCAATTTAATTATAGTACTCTGTAAAATGTTTATTTTTAAGGCCAAAAACAGATATTCACTTAGTATTACTTTCTTTAAAACATTTATTCAGTATTTTCTAACTTTAGAAAGTTACATGGTTGAAAACGATAATGATGCCAAAAAACATTTAAAAAAAAGATGAGAAGTCCTCAAAGGCTTATTTTGAAAGTATAATTATGTTTATAGATTATATGATATCTGTTGTTGTGTTCCCTCATTTGAGTGACCTGGACATAATCTGGACTGTACATAAATGCTTATTTTGAAAATGTAATTTTGTTTATAAATTATATGCAATCTGTTGTGTTCCCTAATTTTTTTCTGTGTACATGAATGAAGGTGTGTGTTGCTGAGTCCGACTTGGACATTATCTGGACTGGGCCTGGTTTAAAAAACCCTTTAAACAAATCTAATTTCATTGACAACCTGGTCTGTTGAAGATAAGGCCCTTTTAAAAAAAAATAAAAAAAATAAGATAAATAAATAAAAAACATTTTCTTGGATAAAAAAGAAAGTAAAACAATATAAAAATAATTACATAAAAAAATAGTAATTAATGAAAATGTTAGTGGACCAGCAGCCTATACAATCATGTGTGCTTCAGGGACTGTGTCCCTTGCAGATGTGTTGTCTATGTTGTGGGAACCAGAATATTGGTAGCAGAAAGAAATAACCCCTTTTGTGTGAGTGGGTGTGGATGAGTGTGCATGGGGGAGGTTGTTTGGGTTGATGCACTGATTGAAAGTGTATCTTGTGTTTTTTCTATGTAGATTTAATTTTTTTTTTTAAATATATATATATATATATTTTTTTACATTTTTTTTTTTTTTTTTTTAGAACAGGCCCGCGGGCGACTCATCTGGTCCTTACGGGCGACCTGGTGCCCGTGGACACAGCGTTGGTGACCCCTGATATAGATCAATACAGTCTGCAGGGATACAAACCGTAAGCACACATGATTGTATTTCTTTATGCCCAAAATAAATAAATAAATAAAAATACCCCCTACCCCCCGGTCTGTGGGACAAATTTTCAAGTGTTGACCGGTCCACAGCTACAAAAAGATTGGGGACCACTGGTCTACATAACATGTAATGGTGGTTCTTTGGTCAAACAGACCATCTTCAAGTCGTTTTCTGACAGTCGCTTCAGGATGCTCCGTTTTGTGAGCGGTTTTATTTATGTGGCAACACTTTGACAGCGTCTTCTCCCCGTCATCTTTGTTGTAGCAGTGTAGCGTGCAAGGGCAGGAGTTGAAGAAGTGTCAAAAGATGGAGCTAACTGTTTTAATGACATTCGGACTTTACTAGATCAACAACAGAGCAGCATCTCCTCATCCGTGGCTCACAACAACGCCGGAAATGTGTCTCGTGAAAAAACATCGGACCGGAACTCTCCAAAAACTACATTTCCGTGTGGAATTATGTAAACCCACTACACTGATAGTTTTTAGCGCTTTCACTGACAGATATAAGTTAGAACTTTACGCTACTTTATATCACAAATAGCAACTGCGGAGGATGAATTCCCCATAACAAAAAGCTAGAGAAATAATAGAAGCTTATTGACTATGGTGTCGGCACAGACTACAATGGCGAAAGCGCACAAATTTTTAGGACTTAATCAGATCTCAAATACACATCAGCAGGTACTAGAAGGTAAGAAAAGTTGTTTTTGCATATTATTGCAAAACAAAATGGTGAAACAGAGTGTTAGTGCATGTGCCTCATAATACGAAGGTCCTGAGTTCAATCCTGAGTTCGGGATCTTTCTTTGTGGAGTTTGCATGTTCTCCCCGTGACTGCGTGGGTTCCCTTCGCGTACTCCGGCTTCCTCCCAACTTCCAAAGACATGCACCTGGGGATAGGTTGATTGGCAACACTAAATTGGCCCTAGTGTGTGAATGTTGTCTGTCTATCTGTGTTGGCCCTGCGATGATGTGGTGGCTTGTCCAGGGTGTACCCCGCCTTCCACCCAAATTCAGCTAAGATAGGCTCCAGCACCCCCCGCGACCCCGAAAGGGACAAACGGTAGAAAATGGATGGATGGATGAAAATGCCAGATAATATGTCTGCTAATGGGTGCCATTTTGCGGTCCTTATACACACACCATAGTAATACTTGTATGTTGAAGCAGAGTACGTCTGACTACAGTAGCCGTAATGCGCCGACAAATTCAACAAGCGGTGCGGCTTCATAGCTTACCAAAGTCGTACTAAAACATTATGACAGATTTTTGAGTGCCATGTGTAATGTTCTATATTCTCAATGGAACATTTGAAGTTTTACCCGCATCATCTTGCAGTCTACACGTATCTCTTATGTGTGACTGCCATCTACTGGTCACACTTATTACACCATGTACCAAATAAAATTGCTTCAAGGTCAGTAAGCATAACCAGAATTATTCTGTACATTAAGCACACCGGGTTATAAGGTGCACTGTCGATATTTGACAAAATTAAAAGATTATAAGTGTGCCTTATAGTCTGAAAAATACGGTACATATAATTAGTTAGAAAGTAATCAGTGAAAAAACAACTATTAAAGTACTGAGTAACTGGTGAGTAACTGGATTTATTTAGTCATTAAATTTTAATGGTACTTGCATTACAACAGTGCGTGTGTGTGTGTGTGTGTGTGTGTGTGTGTGTGTGTGTGTGTGTGTGTGTGTGTGTGTGTGTGTGTGTGTGTGTGTGTGTGTGTGTGTGTGTGTGTGTGTGTGTGTGTTGTTGAAAGACAGTAAGACACTACTACAGCATGTAAATAAATAAATAAATGATAAATGGGTTATACTTGTATAGCGCTTTTCTACCTTCAAGGTACTCAAAGCGCTTTGACAGTATTTCCACATTCACCCATTCACACACACATTCACACACTGATGGCGGGAGCTGCCATGCAAGGCACTAACCAGCACCCATCAGGAGCAAGGGTGAAGTGTCTTGCCCAAGGACACAACGGACGTGACTTAGGATGGTAGAAGGTGGGGATTGAACCCCAGTAACCAGCAACCCTCCGATTGCTGGCACGGCCACTCTACCAACTTCGCCACGCCGTTTTTTGTACTACAAAAAATGCACATTTTACCGTGGCTTATGATATTACGACAGGGTTAATGTTAGGATTCCGCAGCCAAAACCTGAAAGAAAACATTACAACTTACTGCAATGTATTTGATCTAGTTGGAAGTGGAATTCTTGTAGGCTGAAATGCGAACATTTCAACTGACACAGATGACAGTATATGATATTAATGTTATTTTTGCTAGTTTTTAAGTAAATGTCGAATAATTGTGCCGTCATTTCACTTTTTCCAGCAGGGGTCGCCAACCCGTCGATCGGGATGTACCAGTTGATCTTTGGGACCCTACCGGTTGAAAAACAATGTATTAATATGACATCGGTATGTGACAACACCACCCGAGGAGTGACCAACAGACCCGCAGTCAGGCAAGCATTTCAACACCTGAACACGCACGCACACACTCTGCCTCTTTCTCTTCAGTCTCTCATCCCCGCGCCGCCCCTCTCGCACTACACTTGCTCGTCTCGCACTACACTCGCTCGTCTCGCTAACGCACTTTTCATGACGTCACTCAAAAATCATTGAGCTGCAACAATGCATTAAGGCTGATTGTTGCAACGCATCAGACATTTTCTAGCATCCAACATCAAACAACTCCTCCAGCAACCACGAGTCCATGACTGTCATCCCTCGCCTACAACGGGAACAAGCCAAAATACTTGAGTATGTGAACATTGCTGCAAAGTACGGATGTTGTGTTAATTTATTGTGCATACAAAACTAAACATTGACTTGTGCAAAGGCAGTGATATATGATAAAACAAGGCGGTAGCTAAAGGACTTCCCCATTACTCCACTCGTTTATCACCCAAACAGCTCAATGTTTGTTTAATCTGACATCACATGAACAAAGATAAGACCTTCTGGAGGAAAGTTCTGTGGTCAGATGAATCAAAAATTGAGCTGTTTGGCCACATATTTGGAGGAGAAAAGGTGAGCCCTTTAATCCCAGGAACACCACACCTACCATCAAGCATGGTGGTGGTAGTAATATGCTCTCGTCCTGTTTTGCTGTCAATGCAACTGGTTCTTTGCCGAGAGTAAATGGGACAATGAAAAAGGAGGACTATCTCCAAATTCTTCAGCACAACCTAAAATCATCAGGTTGGGCCTTTTGCGCAGTTGGGTGTTCCAACAGGACAATGACCCCAAACACACATCAAAAGTGGTAAAGGAATGGCTAAATCAGGCTAGAATTAATATTTTAGAATGACCTTCCCAAAGTCCTGACTTAAACGGGTGGACAATGATGAAGAAACAAGTCCATGTCAGAAAACCAACAAATGTAGCTGAACTGCACCAATTTTGTCAAGAGAAGTGGTCAAAAATTCAACCAGAAGCTTGCCAGAAGCTTGTGTATGGCTACTAAAAGGGCCTCATTGCAGTGAAACTTGCCAAGGGACATGTAACCAAATGTTAACATTGCTGTATGTATACTTTTGACCCAGTAGATGTGGTCACATTTTCAGTAGACCCATAATAAATTCATAAAAGAACCAAACTTCATGAATGTTTTTTGTCACCGACAAGTATGTGTTCCAATCACTCTATCACAAAAAAATAAGAGTTGTAGAAATGATTGGAAACTCAAGACAGCCATGACATTATGTTCTTCACAAGTGTATGTAAACTTTTGACCACAACTGTATATATAAAACATAGTTGATGCAGGGTGAGAGCTTGCTTTGGTTTTTGGCTGAGACCAGGGATCTTGGGCTCGAAAAGGTTGGTGGCCACTGTTTTACAGTGTGTAGTTTGAGTATGGTCATGTGAACGCCAGGCTGTTTGATTGGTGAAATGAAGTCATTTGACCGTGCCCACTGGAGGAAGTCTCTAACGGGCCAAATGAATATGTCTTGGTAACCAGTAGTCATTATATTAAAAATTATTATAATGATGATATAAAGAAATGTAGCGAACAGAATGTAACTCAAAAGTAGCGTTTCTTTGTCACACAAACACTCAGGTAAAAGTAAGAAATATGTATGTTGCATTAAAACTGCCCTGACAAAGTACAATTTACCCAAAAACTTACTTAAGTAAATGTAACAGATTCAATGTGGCCACATTGGTAAAATAGACCAATGTGTTATGAAACAGCCGAGTTACAAAGAACCCCAGTAGAGGGGGATTGGCAGTGAGGGTTTGAGGAAGATGAGGGGAAGATGCCAATTTTTAAACATTGCATGGGACAGGAGCAAAGACGAGAAATAAATAAAAACGATGCAAACATGTAAAAGGTGATTGTGAGGCTCAGCATTAGCCTGCTGTGTGGGGAGATGGAGGGAGGCTGTATTGAGCTGCGGGGGTCCTCATTATACCCAGCAGGAAGCACTCTTGCTTTGGAAACAACCGGTTATTTACGCTGCGTTCCATTTGTACTGGGAAGCCAGTATTGTAGATGTTCTAGTTAGAAGTGGCGGCATGGCTCATTGGGTAGAGTGGCCGGAGGGTTACCGGTTCGATTCCGGCCTGGCGAGCTCCTGTTGAGGTTTCCTTGAGCAAGACACTAAACTCCTTACTGCTCCTGATGGGTCGTGGTTTTAGTGCCTTCCCATCAACTTCCACCATCAGTATTCGGGGGTGGTATGGCGTAGTGGGTAGAGCGGCCGTGCCAGAAACCTGAGGGTTGCAGGTTCGCTCCCCACCTCTTGACATCCAAATCGCTGCCGTTGTGTCCTTGGGCAAGACACTTCACCCTTGCCCCCGGTGCCGCTTACACTGGTGAATGAATGATGAATGAATGGCAGGTGGTGGTCGGAGGGGCCATAGGCGCAAAGTGGCAGCCTCGCTTCCATCAGTCTACCCCAGGGCAGCTGTGGCTACAAATGTAGCTTACCACCACCAGGTGTGAATGAATGATGGGTTCCCACTTCTCTGCGAGAGCTTTGAGTATCTAATAATAGAAGAGCGCCATATAAAATCTAATCCATTATTATTATTATTATTATTATTATTCCAGTATTTTGGTGCTCTTATTGTCTAATGACAATAAAAAGAAAGCCTTAAACTTTCAACTGCAACACCACCCAATGCTGCATTTCTTAGTTGTAGATAGGGATGGTAATCGTTCCCAGTGTATCAATTGCTTGGAATCACTTGCAATTTTTCCAACAATTCTCTTAATGGTGCCGACGTGCGACAATGACATCATTACGCAACGTGCGTAGTGACGTCAGACAACACCATATTGGCCGCAGAAACGCCTCAGTCATTTTACAAGAAAAGATTGCAACAGCGCAAATTCTAGTAATTGCTAGGCTGCTCCTTCATTAAGAGGAGGACATACGAGCAATATGCTGAAACACCGTACACACACCATAGCCGTTACACAACTGTCATCTAACGTCTCAATTCATGCGTTTAGTGTCCTTGATTTTTTTTTTTTTACGATGTTCAGTATTTTCATATAGAATATATATTAATAAAATATGAGTTGGTACTTCGCCTTCCATCCGAATGCAGCTAGGACAGACTGCAGCCACCCCCGTGACTTCAGGAGGGACAAACGGTAGAAAATGGATGGATGTATTGATTTTTTATATGAAAAAAACTTCCGCATACATTTTTTTGTGACTATAGAGGAGTAAATGCAGCCTCTTTTCAATAAGCGCACCTTCTGCCATTAAAAAAAAATGGCCTATGTAGATGCACTGCACGACTGCTTCTAAATGCCCATTAAAAGTAGTACATGTCTCCTGCATGTTTGAAAACATAGCAAAACGCTACAGGTAGGAGCGTGATGACATGAATGTGCCCATGGTGAATGAGTGTGTCCATGGTGATGCCCCATATAGTACACACAAAAACCCTCATTTAAATAAGGTAATCTGTGCCACCTTTCAATTGCACAGAGTGGTAGTAAATTGCACAGAGTGGTAGTAAATTGCACGCAAGATGCCCACTAATAGTATACGCAATGTTATCGATAGCACAGGCTGTTTAGCACAAGGTGTATAGATCTTAGTAAATCAGGCACAAGTTCTACTCTATAATACTTGCGAATGAGACAAAGAAATGTAATAAGAAAATATGATATAACAATTGGACAGCACAGTTATCATAATCAGCTCCTTTGTAAATGTTAAATTAAAAAAAATAGATTTTATTAATAAATAATTAACAAATATTAACACATGAACATACCCAAAAGTACCAACAATTGGTACCATTGGTTACCGTTATCGATTTAAATGTGAGAGGTACCTATCCCTATTTCCCATGTGCTCGAATTACTCCAAAACATGCATATACTGTAAATCAATTTAGGCTTAAGTTTAATAGTATAAAAAACGTTTAACACAACAAAAAAAAATTCCCATGTTTATTTTGGGGACTTGGAGTGTTGAACCATTCTACGCTTCTGTAAAGCAGCAGTGAAATAGAGCAAAATGGAAGAGGGAGACACTCACTAGCCACCACATCAAATGCATGCGTATACTCTATACCAGGGGTCACCAACCTTTTTGAACCAAGAGCTACTTCTTGGGTACTGATTAATGCGAAGGGCTACCAGTTTGATACACACTTAAATAAATTGCCAGAAATAGCCAATTTGCTCAATTTACCTTTAACTCTATGTTATTATTAATAATTAATGATATTTACACTTAATTGGACGGTTTAAAAGAGGAGAAAACACGAAAAAAATGACAATTCAATTTTGAAACATAGTTTATCTTCAATTTCGACTCATTAAAATTCAAAATTCAACCGAAAAAAAGAAGAGAAAAACTAGCTAATTCGAATGTTTTTGAAAAAATTTAAAAAAGAATTTATGGAACATCAATAGTAATTTTTCCTGATTAAGATTAATTTTAGAATTTTGATGACATGTTTTGAATAGGTTAAAATCCAATCTGCACTTTGTTAGAATATATAACAAATTGGACCAAGCTATATTTCTAACAAAGACAAATCATTATTTCTTCTAGATTTTCCAGAACAAAAATTTTAAAAGAAATTCAAAAGACTTTGAAATAAGATTTAAATTTGATTCTACAGATTTTCTAGATTTGCCAGAATATTTTTTTTGAATTTTAATCATAATAAGTTTGAAGAAATATTTCACAAATATTCTTCGTCGAAAAAAACAGAAGCTAAAATGAAGAATTAAATTAAAATGTATTTATTATTCTTTACAATAAAAAAAATAAATGTACCTGAACATTGATTTAAATTGTCAGGAAAGAAGACGAAGGAAGTTAAAAGGTAAAAAGGTATATGTGTTTAAAAATCCTAAAATCATTTTTAAGGTTGTATTTTTTCTCTAAAATTGTCTTTCTGAAAGTTATAAGAAGCAAAGTAAAAAAATTAATGAAATTATTTAAACAAGTAAAGACCAAGTCTTTAAAATATTTTCTTGGATTTTCAAATTCTATTTGAGTTTTGTCTCTCTTAGAATTAAAATGTCGGGCAAAGCGAGACCAGTTTGCTAGTAACTAAATAAAATTTAAAAAATAGAGGCAGCTCACTGGTAAGTGCTGCTATTTGAGCTATTTTTAGAACAGGCCAGCGGGCTACTCATCTGGTCCTTACGGGCTACCTGGTGCCCACGGGCACCACGTTGGTGACCCCTGCTCTATACGTATGCGTATACTTTCAACCTTTTCTGAGCCAAGGCACATTTTTTTCATTGAAAAAATCTCGAGGCACACCACTAGCAGAAAACATAAAAAAAATTATATTGACAAAAAAAATTTGTTCTCGCAATTGTTGGATATGAATTCAAACCATAACCAAGCATGCATCACTATAGCTCTTGTCTCAAAGTAGGTGTGCTGTCACGACCTGTCACATCACGCCCTGACTTATTTGGAGTTTTTTGGTGTTTTCCTGTGTGTAGTGTTTTAGTTCTTGTCTTGCGTTCTTATTTTGTTGTTGATTGTCAGGTCACGTACGGATGTACTTTGTGGACGCCGTCTGCCGCTCCACACGCTGTAAGTCTTTGCGATCGTCCAGCATTCTGTTTTTCTTTACCAGTTCAGTTTTAGCTTTGTTTAGCATAGCCATTCCTAAGCTTCAATGCCTTTTCTTAGCGACACTTACCTTTTGTTTATTTTTGGTTTAAGCATTAGATACCTTTTTATCTGCACACTGCCTCCCGCTGTCGTCTGCATATCGTGATCATGACAAACCATGTTCCCGACATCTACAAAGCAATTAGCTACCTGCTGCCACCTACTGATATGGAAGAGTATTACACGGTTACTCTGCCGAGCTCTAGACAGCACAGACACTCAACAAGAGTTTAGAGTTTAGAGTTTGAGTTTATTTCGAACATGCAAGCATATAACATGATACATCACAATTTCCAGTTTCTCTTTTCAACATGTTCGAAAAGGAGTAGGAAGAAGCAGAGCTTATTTAATCCTACCCCTTTTCTTTACATAACAGTTGCTGAAACTTTTTTATTCACTTCCTGTTCTCAATTTATTCACAATAAACTCCATGTGTA
This sequence comes from Entelurus aequoreus, assembly GCF_033978785.1. NCBI lineage: Eukaryota > Metazoa > Chordata > Actinopteri > Syngnathiformes > Syngnathidae > Entelurus > Entelurus aequoreus. The sequence continues at coordinate 46,114,329 of NC_084737.1, forward strand.
ATCACAATAAAAATAAATAAATAAATAATAGTAAGAATTTAATAATAATAATTGGTGAAGAAAGTCATATTTCATATGATGAGATAAGTAAGATTACTTTAAGAATGAATGAATGAATGGATGAAATAAATTGAAAATGTTTGTCATGGTTCTTCTTCTTTGTACTTTGTAAACACTTTAAGTTTGAAGAGTTTCTTAAAGTGGATCATATTAGTACATTGTTTGATTGCTTTGCTTAATCCATTCCATAATTGAATTCCACATACTGATATACTGAAGGTCTTAAGTGTTGTACGTGCGTACAAATGTTTTAAATTACATTTTTCTCTAAGATTATATTTCTCCTCTTTTGTTGAGAAGAATTGTTGTATATTCTTGGGTAGCAGGTTATAGTTTGCTTTGTGCATAATTTTAGCTGTTTGCAAATTCACTATGTCGTGGAATTTCAGTATCTTTGATTCAATAAATAAAGGATTTGTATGTTCTCTATATCCAACATTATGTATTATTCTAACTGATCTTTTTTGTATCACCGTTAATGAATGAAGTGTACTTTTGTAATTATTTCCCCATATTTCTACACAGTAGCTCAGATATGGTAACACTAGTGAGCAGTATAGACTATGAAGTGATTTATTGTCTAGAACATGTTTTGCTTTATTCATTATTGACGTGTTTCTTGCTACTTTATGTTGTATATTTTTTACGTGAGATTTCCAGTTCAATTTATCATCAATCATTGATCATCAATGGCACATTTGTGGGTTACAATCACTGGTTTGCAAAAAAATGATTAAACCCAATTAGGTGAAATTACATAATCTCCCACAGCACACCAGACAATATCTCATGGTACACTAGTGTGCCACGGCACAGTGGTTGAAAAACACTGCTCTAATGAGATCAAATAAGACACCCGCATCATTTTTTTTATTAACACTTGCAGTTATTCAACAAAATGCAATGAAACTGCACTGTTTCAAACTAATACTTTTCTGCACTTATGTAGCAAAACAAAAAACTGAAACAAATGGTGATGCTGTGCAGTTTGGCAAAAGTCAAACTACTATCATAACAATAAACATATTGTTAACCACATTTGTAATTGCATACAACCCACGCATTGGATATAATTAGATTGTGCAGTTGTTACATTTTACCAAGGTCACACATGAGCACACATAGTGCATGCACATGCAGAAACGAACACACATAAACAGTCAACACAAAGCTCATCACCCGTTAACAACCATTCTTTAAATCCAGAAACATAAATCAGGCCTGGCAGGAAAATGAAGCTTGAGGAAGTGGGGTGGGAGAATGAAAAAAAAGAGAAGTGGGAACGCCAAAGTGACTGTGACACCTTAAAAAGTGAGAGGCAGCAGGAAAAAAACGTCAGGAAATACAGAGAAGGAAGTACTATAAGCATGCAGCGAAAGGAAAGGGCTCAAAGAAAGACATAACCAAACACAAGCAAGTGTGCATCTGGGAAAGAAAAAATTAAATAAAAATGCAATAAAGCAAGCAGTGCGAAATCAATCTGCTTAGAGTTTTGTTTAATAAAAATTCATGAAGGGCTGGTGGCCAAGATCTCATGAGAAATATTGGTGGCACAGTGGGGAGACGCCGACTTTGAGGGAAGGGGCGTGGGGTTTGTGTGTGTCTGTGTGAGTGTGTAATGTCTGCTTTTGCCTTTTTCTGTGTGTTTGTGTTGACATCAGTGTGAGTTACAGAACAGTGTGCTATCTGTAAGATATGGGCCAAAGGAGAAAAAAGGAACGCAGGTCTTCATAATAGAAGCCTTACAGCAGAGAGAAGGAAAGGAACGGGGATGTACATCATGTCAGACCTTCATTTCTCTGTGTTTGCGTGTCAGCTTACATATTTGCCAATGGCTTTCCCGAATTCCTTCTTTCTCATAGTGTGAGATATAGCTGGTTTATCCTAACCTGCTGTAAATCTTTGTGTCCCGCAGCAGACTCCTCTATGTCAGTCTCTAGTTTATGTGCCAGAGGCCAACTTACAAATAGCTCACCAAAAAGAACATTCAAGAACAGGAATTGCCAGAAAATATCTAAAAAATGAAAAAAACAGCATGTCTGGATCAGTGTTATATTGTACAGGAGGAGGAGACGGCACAGACAGGAGGGGCATTGTTTAAATTCTATATTTATTTATATATTAATACAATATATATAAATAATAAATGAAGTATGAAACTAATCCAAAAGTGTGTGGTGTGTGACTATGTGTGGGAATTAACTGCTGAGTGTTACCGTGAGTGTTGAGCGAGAGAGACGGAAGTCCAATGGAGGCAGAGCATGCTCGTAGATCCGTGAGACAGGCAGGAAGTCGGGGCGATAGAGAGGCGTCGAAGGTCCGTGTCCAAGCTGGTGGTCGAGATCCAAGAGGCAGCCAGGGAAGCAAAGGGAACGCGGGAGGACGAGACACACAGGAGGAATGACAAGGAAGACACGAGACCAATTAACACAACGGGGGAGAAACACAGACAGAGAATGCATAGCGCTTCGTTAGTCGGCTTACTGTACAGGAACAGATGACTACGTTCTGGCCCAGGATGCAGGTTTGCACTGGCATAAGAAGGCAGGTGCGCTGCTTGCTGGCGATTGATTGCAGCTGCCAACTGCAGCAGGAGATGAGCGCTCGTGGGCGTGTCCCGAGGTGCGCTCAGCGGACTTCATTGAGGAATGCGCAGCGGCATACGCTTGCGCAGTGACAATTAGATCAGAATCAGGATTTTTGTATGAGATATGATTGGAAGAGAAAAGTACAGAGAAGAAAAGGCACAGATTTAAAGCATACACACATGGTGGCCACTAGGGTTGTTAACGATAAACCGATGTGACCGGATATCCCGTTGGACAAGTGGCCGGTTCGGCTACGCCAGTTACAGCCCCCTCAATTGATAAGGTTCAGCTGTGAATCCTTACGTAATCGAATGTAAACACATTAACCGGTTACAGCGCCGAAGTAGAAATCATTTGACGGTTTTTGTCTTTAAAAGGACTCAAGAGCCAGGGTTGTCCGTGAAAAGAGTCAAGCGCTTGTTATGTTACTGACGTAACTGGAGACGAGAATAGACGTAGGTACATGGACCGGGTGTCGTGCGAGACTAGCAATCAGTAGACAGTTTATCTTTAAAACTGGCTGCCCATCAAATAATTACCCACAAGATACGGAACATCAACACAACGGATCGACTCCGTGCTGTGCCGTCCCTCAATATTGAAACATCCCAAATAATGGCGGCTCAGACAGATTCCCAGTTTGTCTTTCTTTATTTCACAAAATGCATCGTTCTCAAACAACCGGCTCAATCTCCATGTCTTGCTCTCTTTTCATGAAACTTTCCTGTCCCCTTTCAACTCAACAACACATGTCACTTCCCGTCCTTGTCCCGGAAGTCCCGCCCCCAGTCAAGCCATTGGCTAGAACTATGACGACAATAACTTGACTCGATGAAAATAAATATATTTAGTTAACATCTTTGGGGATATATGTTGTTTTGAAAAACAGAAATTAATAGAAGCATGTCACTTTAATAAAATGTGTTTTTTTATATTAGAAGATGAATGTGCTTATGAGTGTTCTCATCCATCATGTTATTGTTATTCTCATGGCATTCAACTGATCAGTTGTGTTAGAAGACGTTTGGCCTCTCCTCCGAGTAGTTTTCGTCAGTTCATGCTCATAGACTTAGCTTGGACAGAACTAGTCTGAGTGCTTGGTGCCAAGGTCCTCACTATTTATCCTCTAACATGAGGAGGAGCATATGCACAGAAAGGAATGCTTTTGTTCTTTTGTGTTGTGTTGTCCATCAACAAATATTAACGATAGAAATAATTCTTACGCCGTATTGAATCTTAATGAATTGTCCATCAAAAAGAGATTTACATCCCTAGTGGCCACAAGATAAATTGAGAAGCATACACATTCTGACAAATGCTACAAAACTGACAGCACTTCACAGCTGCTGATGGATAATGACCATATACATGAAGTGAAATAAACTCAAAAACTAAGAAGTTAAATGACTTAAGTAGGACTTTCAAAAAAACTAATGTATTTATTTTATTACGTTTTTTTTTTTAATTGTAATTAGTGCATGTGCATCATGTCAAGCCACACCTTTGTTATGAAGGTGGAACAAAAACAAAGCATGGTGTAACGCCTATACCAGACGTTGTAAGGATGGCGAGGAGGTGGTCAATCAACAATCTCTTTATTGTAATAATAAAACAGGCAGCAACCATGACCAAAACAACATCAACAAACACAAATGTCTTCTC